>NC_056746.1:598458815-598521315 GCF_019279795.1 Protopterus annectens | reverse complement strand
GTAAGTTGTAACCAACCAAAGGTGTCACAGCTGATATTTTTTCTGCTATAAAAGTGAAAGAGGAAGCTTTAGGTTCAATGCAGGGAGTCAGTAAATCTGTCTATTTTCTAAAAAAAAGGTACCTTCTTCAAGCAGCCTGACCCTTGAAAATGTAAAAGCTATTTTATTTTCTGTGTCAGTAGGTATGTTCATTTAATTTAAAGGTGAAAGTGAATGAAATTTTTTAGCTCTAAATTTAATTTTTATTGTTTACTGTATTGCTTTACATACCTTCAGACTTTCATAACTACTGCCCAACTCATACCCACACACACACACACACACACGCACACACACAAACACACACACACACACACACACACACACACACACACACACACACACACACACACACACACACACACACACACACACAATTCTTTGCTTTCCCTTGTAAACTTTACTTTGTTGATGACACCTTTCCAGGGTTTATAAGTAAGTGGCTGACTGCACATGTTTTGTATCTATCTATCTAACTGTCTGTCTATCTATCTATCTATCTATCTATCTATCTATCTATATATCTATCTATCTATCTGTCTATCTATCTATCTGCTTATCTGTCTATTTTCTATATGTCTATCATCTATCTAACCCATCAAATTATCTGTTGCTCTGTTTATTGATCAATGTATGTATGTATGTAGGTATCTATCTATGCATCTGAGTCATTTATTTATTAATGTATCCTTCAGTCTGTCTTTCAAACTATTTTTTGTATCTTTCGGCTTTTCTCGGTTAGGGTCGCCACAGCGGAACTCCGGTCCGCTAATGATTGGAAGTTGATTTTTACGTGCTAAGTTGCCAGCACTAATGCACAACCTTCAACGAAGGTATGCCCATTCACGCATGTCTCCACGCAGAAGACGCTCTAGCTGAGAGTCGAACTGGTCAGCGCCTTACTGTGAGGCGACAATGCTACCACAGCACCACCACCGCAGATGTCTTTACCATCCCTTATTTACTTATTTATTCATCTGCCTGTATATCCATCCATCTAACTGCCTATCAATCAATCAATGAATCAATCACTCAATCAATCTGTCTGTCTGTCTATCTATCTGTCTCTATCTATCTATCTATCTATCTATCTATCTATCTATCTATCTATCTGTCTATTGATTGTTCTAGTTAGCTATCTATTTATCCATGCAGTACCTACTCACTCCCCATATATATGTATATATATATATATATATATATATATATATATATATATATATATATATGTTCAAGTCAAACCAATGACATGTTAAAATAACGAAAGTCACTACAGCAAAACGAAACCATCGACAGTTCAAAACATCGACAGTACATTTATACGAAAGTACAGTGCTAACATGAGTCCTGCAAGGGGGAAGTAAAGGATATGATATGATACTGTACCCATACTACTATATATATTCCTTCTTCCGAGCACACTATGAACATGCAAACACTGACTTTTATATCTTGCTCCTATGCTGATGTATGTAACTTTGTTTTCTGTTCTTTGACTGCTTTTCATGTATGAGATGGAACCTTAGCATTTCTCAGTGAATTGCATGTGACCAGGTGTAACATTTGCTATTTGGGACGGCCTAAATTACAAGATGAGTGAAAAATGCATATGGCTAGCTTTATTAATGTTTATTTCAGACTGTGCATTAAATACAGAATACCAGACCACATTATGTTAATTTCTGTACTCTGACAGAGGCTATGTGGAGCAAGTCTCTTAATTATAAACACAAATGACAATCTTCCCTTTCAAAAATTAAAGATACTCACTTTATAATAAGACTGATTTCTATGCAGAAACATACACATTTGACAAATGCTTTCATGCTTTAGTTATTTCATTTCTGGCCATCACTTCATTATTAAAACACTTTAGCATACTAAGAATATTTACAAAAATGGAGAGTTGTTTCCAATTCTCATTCTTTTCTGCATACAGAGCAGAAACACTTTACTACTATAGTAGTAGCATGTTTATTAATGCATTTCAGACAAGCAGTTTTAAGTCTTTGACCATCTAGCTGGCATTCTCAAGAATTCTCCCTGAGAAGACTTCAAATACATTTTCCTCAGATAGCAAATGCTGGAGGTGTGCTAGGAAAGACAATGTTAACTGGGAACTTTTATTTTCAGGAGTGTGATGAATTGGTACATTTTAAAACTACACTACAATGAATTGGTACATTTTAAAACTACACTACAATTAATCAGTACATTTTAAAACTACACTACAATGAATTGGTACATTTTAAAACTATAGTACAAAGTACTATGTCAGAAATATTGGGTGAGCCAATTTCTGTAACAAAGCAAATTATTTTTTTTGAGCTTTTACAGAAGAACTGAACTGCCTACACACAATAAGACCTTATTAAGTTTAATGCTATTGGCTGCCAAAAACGGTAATTACTAGAAAATGAAAATCTTTAAACCAACTGTAACTAAGTATTAAGTATTATTAAATAGATCAAATAATTTGAACTGAGATCTAGAAAGAGCAATATATGCAAAATAATGAAGGGGGAGTGAGGTTTAAGAAAAGGTAGGTTTGTGTAACACGTAATGCTGGAGTGTATGACATTTGTTATAAAGAAAGAAAACAAGTATAATGCATGAAAAAATAAAACTTTATTATGATTTTTTTCTTGTTTCATTTTTGCTGCTAAGGTATGTGTGCCTATGTCTTAAGTGATAATTTAATAAAGGTATTTAAAAAAAAGATTAGAAACATTTGTCAGAGTTTGTGGTCTGCAATTCTTATACTAATGTAATATAAGCCTCCATCAGACAGTCTATAAACATGAGTCATTGAAGTCATCCTCTGACTCAACAGATTCAGTACAGCATTATCTGGCTTGTTTTGTTAGACAGTTCTATTTGTTTTAAAAAGTAAATTATGTATTGTTAGTATCAATTTTCTCTGATACATAGTCATATATGGCAAATTTCTGTTGCATAACTATACACGGCAAGAATTGTCAGCATCCTGTGTGAATATTTAGAAAACTATTAGCTATTTTAACTTATTTATTAACATTTATTTATCTGAAAATTCCAATTGCGTCACCAGTACCCATTTTAGTGGCTGCCCAGGAAGAAAAGCTCCAAGTAGATGAATCACATTTACATGAAAATATAATGTTATAATGTTGTTGTTTGTCTTTTCAGCTTTTTCCTGGTTAGGGGTCGCCACAGCAGAACTTCGGTCTACTAATGATTGGCATTCGATTTTTATTGTGCCGAGTTGCCATCCCGATGCCCAACCTTCAGCAAAGGCACACCCATTCACGCATGTTTTTTGGAGGCCACTCAACCACGGGGAGGACATGCAGACTCCACAAAGAAGGCACTCCAGCCTAGAATCGAACAGGAGAACCTCTTGCTGTGAGGTAACAATGCTACTGTTGTACCGCCATGGATACAGACAATAAAGTTACAATAATGTTACAAAATCAGACAAAAACTTTATAGTACTAGTGAATAATAGGTTCAATTTAGGTATTAATGCATAAGCCAAAGAAAGGTTTTTAAAACAATGAAAGAAGAGTAAAAATAAAGACAGAAGACAATAGTGTGCAAAACAAGATATTATCCAATGTCCCCCCATTAATATTTCAAAACGTGCACGCTGATTGGCCCATTGTAAATCCCACAATATACCAACAGAAAAAGGTCCAATAGCCCGGACTTTTTTCCATTGGTATAAAGTGCTCAAAACATTTTTTTAACAAATAAAAAAAAAGAAAGAAAAAACAGAGCAATGGAGACTTTCTTTTCTCTGTTGCTTCCATTCCAAAGCATTGATGTACTGGGTATGCATGAGATGCAAGTCCCATACACATGCTCAGTACATCAAAACAGGGAAGCAGTGTACCACAACCAGCAGAAGAATGGTAATGCACCATTATACAAAGACATTATTTAAGAAAAGTAAGTTTTTTTTCTTAAATAATGTCATTGTATAATAGCAATAACCAACTCCGTGGTTGTGGTATAGTCAAATTTACCCATGGTTGGCTTTATTTAATCACTCGAGCTTCGTCCTCATGATTAAACCACACCAACCGTGGGTAAATCTTCAATATACCACACCACATCATTGGTTATTGCTTAAATATACAATGAATTTATTTGGAAAATTATGAGTGGGAAGTAGCAATTATACACCTTAGGGGACAACAGGTATACTTCAGGTAAAAATGGTAGCAAGCATATGCTGTAGTAGTAGAAGAGAAGCAGAGAGATAAGAAGTGGAGAATGAGTATTTTTATGAGTAAATACAGTAGTAAGGTTGGTGGTGGCATGTGCAACAGAAGAATCTGAACAGAGCCATGACTTCAGTAAGATTCTGTCTGTGTGTCTTTTTAAGGAAAAGTGGTTTTGTTTATATTCGATTGGTAGGGTTAAGGATTTCCAAGTTTTTGCTACCAAGTAAAAGTATAGGCTCTGACCAGGGAAATTTCTTGATTTGTGGATGGTGATGAGTTGTCTCCAGTCTGATTGGAGGTCTCTATTTGAGGGATAGGTGTAGAGAATGGTGCTCAGGGCTGGGCTAGCTAAAAGTTTACATGCTATGTGTGATACGTAGGTGTAGGTATTTTGGTGATGGAGAAGTTCAAACCACTGTAGTGTCTTGAGTGCTATGCAATGATGAGTATAATGGGATGTATTAGTTGCAAAGTTTGCAAATTTATTGTAGCAAGCTTCAAGTTTAATGGGAATTGAAGACTAGTGATTATTGGAGCTCCATATAAGGTGGGGGTAGGATATATGTAATCCACATAACAATTTTAGTGGGTTTACTAAGATAGTGATTGTGCCTATAGAGCATTCCCAGTTTCTGGTGGCCATTTTTGATATTGTTTTGAACATGAAGGTCAAATTTGAGAACTTGGATGATGTCAAAGAGAGCATGTCTTCCAGTACAGGCTAATTGTTACAGGGGAGGTTTACAATAGTACATTAATAATACATAAGATTTAACTTAGGAAAGTAACAAGCATTTCAACATTATGGAATTGTGGGACAGAATTACCATACAGGACTTTTGGTGAAGTTGGGCAATAACGGCTGCTTTCATTTGAAGCTGGTTGGCTCTGAGGACACTACAGCTGGGTAAAAGAATTTCTGTATCCTTTATGCCAGGTTTAAGCTACAGTTTTGTAATGGCTATGATATCTGGAATTTTTGAAAATATTCAGGCAGGAAGTTTGGTAACTTTATTACAGATGCTACAAAGGTTTACTATGACAAAGTTAGGTGTTTCAGGAGTATCTGAGAATGTGGAAGAGGAACAAAAGTAAGGTGGGGTTTGGGTTTAGCAAGGAAGTGTTCAAGTGTTTAGGTTATAATATGGGATAGTTGAGTTTGAGTTTGTATGGATGTTACCACACTGAAAGAGTTTTGAGGCAAAGGAATTCAGATTAAAGTTCCTGTTTTGTTTTTATTGATGGGTGTTTTATGTTGAAGGCTGTAAGGTGACATTTAACTATTTTGTATCTAACTAGCAGTGTTGTATAAGCTGGGAGAGATTTCACAGTAGCTACTTCTGAAAGTTTGAAATGATGTAGGAGAGGTTATACTGGGTAAGTTACTAAATTGTATTTGAAAATGGTAAGTAATATTTAAGGCAAGAAAGGTGAGAAAGAGTGTGAGTAAGATGCATAATGCCATGTTTGGCCTGAGGCATAATTGTTCTGAGAGGTTTAGCTGTGAGCTAAAAGTTGTGAGGTAGAGAAATGCATAATAAAACATGTTAGTGTTTATGACAATATTACTTTCTTTTTCACAAAATAATAATCTATAATTGCAGCAGATCATAAAGACATAGTAAAAATTAAATATCAAATTTAGTTTGAGTAACTGTGATAAACATCATAAGATCTGCATCCAATGGATTTTGGCATTTAGAATAATTCCCTTGAAAACCAACAGACATAAATTTGGCAAGTTAGATTATTATGCTGTCAAGGAAGTTAGCAGTGAAGTTCTAACTTGTAAACAATTTCATGATGCACACCGATATTTTATATAATATTTTATAATGTTCTAATTTGTACACTTTGAATAATCCTTCTTAGTTTTAGGTGAACTTAATAAATGCATTGCATAAACTTTTCAATAAGCATGACTGAGACTTTTATTTTTATCTTTTGTTTTACGCATTCATTTAATATATAGCTGATGTGTGGTTATTGCACTGTAAGAAGCAGTGATCAGTCCCTCTGTATTAGTTTATCTAGACATTCTTTAAATTATTATAACTTTAAGAACCTTGGGGAAATACTAATTCCAATCTTTGTTGTAATGTAAGTCTTACACTCACATTGTCATTTTGATGGATTTAGTAGGTTAGTTTTGAGGTCACTGACTCAGATTAAAGAAACATAAAGAACTTTAATCATTAAACATTTTAAGTTTTGAATAGAAGCTATGAGTTGAAGGCAAGATCACTGTGAGTGATACAGAATAGTATACAAAGTAATAATAATATAACTCAGGATGATATATTTTTGAAGATATATTGTTGAATGTGGGAAATGATCCACAGAATAGTACACTAGATTCATACAACATAGTAAACTCAATCATACCAGTGGTTAAAAATAATGGGGTAGGGAAGGAAAATAGGGTTCCTATTAGATGAACAAATGATCAAAATGTTGAGTACAGCATACTCAAAACACTTTGATCGACGTTCATCTAATCGAACACTGAAAAAGATGAAAACCGGAGTCCTGAAAAGTTTTAGTTGCCCGTGGTGATGAGCGTAGCTTGCTACACTGTCTAGAATGGCTAGGTAAGTGAATTCTGTACTTGTGTGTGTATGTTGTGATTACCAGGTAATTGCCCTTTCCCCAATGTAGAGCAATCTCGGACTTGGTATATATATAAATATATATATATATATATATATATATATATATATATATATATATATATATATATATATATATATACATATATATATAGTTGGGGGGTGGGGGGCACAGCCTCCACATCGGGGGGTGTGGGGCCGAAGCCCTCCACTTTCTTTTAAAAGTAGAAGAGTGTGTGAAGAGTGTGTTTAGGTTTGAAAGTTGTTGAATGATGTGAGAATGTATGGGTTTATATGTATTAGTTGTATGTGTGTGTGTTGCATGTTAGTGTAGGGAAGGTGTGGGACAAACAAAACTTTTCAGAACTCCAGTTTTCATTTTTTTAAGGGTTCGATTAGATCAATGTTAGATCAAAGTGTGTTGAGCATGTTTTATTCAACATTTTGATCATTTGTTCATCTAATATAGACCCAGAAAATAGTGCTTAGGTTACTGGTGCAAAAAGAGGTACTTATAAAACAAAGAAATATTGATAGAATGCATGAATGCAAGAGCAGATCAATAGAAGAAGCAAAGAAACTAATAGAAGGTCAAGTAGATTCTACATATTTTAGACCCTTCTTCTGGAAAGGATGCAATTCTATTGTCTGAAGAAAAATAGATTTTAGACAGATTAGTGGAGAGTAAGGTGATATGAAAAATATGTGGAATATACAGAATATCTGAAGCTACACCGGTCTACTACCTGCCCCACCATCTTCCACTACAGAGCTGCACTAGTTATTAAAACCTGTAGTTTTTTTTTTTCATTAAAGTATCTTACTTGTTGTTCTGAGTGAGTAGTGTGCACGGATGCTAAGGCCTGACATAGACCCCCCCCCCCCCGTTTTTCTTTGCAACTGACTTAAAATTAACAGCATCCCTTAATTAACAATCGACCCTGAGGTTCCACCTGATTTACTGCTAGCTACTGCCCATAAATGTTGCAGTTGTATTGCCAGTCACAGTTAAATATAATCACACTTTAACCAGTACCTTACCTACTCTAGCTCACTGTTTCAGTTCTTTGCCGAGTTCCTTACCGTATGGAGTGAGATCAGTATGCAGTTCAAACTCTCACCACCAGTGCTTCTCTGTCCCACCCCCACCCATCACCTGATCAGAGCTTTTAAAAACACTTATCCCACCTGCTTGGGAGCCATGCTTTGAATCCTAGTAACTGATCTGTCCTTGCATTCCGTGCACCTCCTGCTTCTCTCTGTAAGTACTCAAATCAAATTTTTAAAGCTAATTTACTGAATATAACTGCAATATCATCTAGTTTTTGACTTGTAACAAAAGCTACTTGTGTAGTGTTTATGCAGTGACCCTGCAGAAGACTACTAGTGTTGTATTAACTTTTTGCCTGATATTTCTGCTACTGTAAAGCTGCTATAATGTTTTTATGAACCATTTTGACCTAAAATGTGTTTGGAATTATGCCAATAAGTTACCATCTCTGACTAATGCTTGTATGGAAAGATATGAATCATTTACATATATAACAGAGCTATATGATGCTGCAATACTATTGAACTAGATACTAAGAAATATAATCACTGTCTAATGCATTATTTAACTACTGCTAGGCATTTCTGGTGAACTACTCTGTAACTGGGACTACATTGGTATGTTTTAAATATTCCTTAATATACCATTGATAAAAGAAGCCTAAACACTGCTTTTATTTCTGCTATTGCATGACTAGCCTAAGTCTGTGCATTTGTTACCTAGTATTTTCTGCTCAGCTTAATACTTTCCACTTCCCATTTGCAGAGGTTATACTCACTTTGTCCTAATGCCTATATCTCTGCTCTCTTTTACAATGTTTAAATATACTTGCTGCATTTTTACTGAAAATATAACTCTGTTGCTTTGCCTCTCCCTCGACACTGTACTCTGTGATCTGAAGCTGTGGCAGTCTACTCCCTGCCCTATCATCTTACACTACAGAGCTGTACTAGTTATTAAAACCTGTAGGTATTTTTTTCATTAAAGTAAAAGTCAGGCTCACTTCACTCCCCACCCTGCCCCCTTATCCCACCTGCCCCACCTATACCCAAATTTATTCATAACCACAATCACCTGACTTCCCTAACACCTCCCACCAATCTACTATATCATCCTTTAACCACCTGTTCATTAATTTGTTCTGTGGTGTTCTACCACATCACACTATCCTTTCTCCCTCTAATAACTCCCAAACCAGATAATTTAACTCTACATATACTACCACCACTCACTTCAACTCTCACCATGCTTGCACCTCCTATTTTCTTAGCAGTTCTCCTCTTCCTAGGCTACCATCTAAATTCCTACCACTCCACTATCACTAACCACAATCATCTAAACTCCCCCACACTAACCTTTTCAAACACTCACCACCATAATCACATATACATTTCACCTACCATCTTCAACCACACCTCCTTTGAGCTCACAGAGCTCACCTACAAAGAAATTAATTATGAAAAACTACCCAGTTTACTCATACACAATATGATCGCCAGTTACCTACATGCACTGACCACTGCTACTAACCAGCTTCCACTCAGTGGTGACATCCACCCTAACCCAGGCCAATCCACTACTATACCCACCGCTACACACCTACATGGACCTAATATCCCCTGCAAGCAAAAACTCTCTGACCTCTTAATACTCAAGATAAACATCCACAGCATCATCAATAAAATTGAAAAGCTACATGCCTCTGTATCTTTCTATAACCTTGAGATTGTACTCCTAACAGATACCCGGCTCAAGCCCCATATTAAAAATACCATCATAGCCCCTCCTGGCTACAACATCCTTAGATGTGATCAAATAGCTAAAAGAGGCAAGGCATTATCCTACTTTACAGGCACAACCTTACTCTCCAACAGATACATAAAGATATACCCACTTTCAACTATGCAGAAACCCTGTTTTTAAATATAAAATTAAACCAGCAGAAACAATTGAACATTATACGTGTCTACTTACCACCAGGTGACAATATTGCCACCCTAGAGTCCATTTTACATTAGACTTCCACCACCCTCCCTCAGGGGAGACTTATAATGGGGGACTTCAACATTGATTGGGTCTTTATCACAGCATCCCCCCCAAAGTACCATTTAAACCTATTTAACTTCACACAGCTTATCCAAACCCCCACCTGTATAGACAAATCCACCAAAAAGGAATCCATATTAGACCAGATCCTAACCAACAAGCCTTCATCTGCCAATATATCTGGCACATTACCCGACTCCCTCAGTGATCACCTACCCACATTCATACTAAGACAGCACACAAAACCCATAAAACCCCCCATCCTACTGTATATCCTTAGTTCCAAAAATTTCCTATCAGACCAATTCATCAACACCTAAAAAATATAAATTGGTTACCTCTTAAACTCTACCATTAGGTGAAGCTGTGGAGTACTTTAAAACTACCTTCTTAGGTATCCTTAATCTTATGGCCCCACAATGTATAATGCGTACTAAAACCAACCCAGCTCCCTGGATCTCAAAAGACACAAGATCCTTACTCAAACAATGAGACATAGCTTGGACAACCTGGCATAACAACGAAACAAGTACAAATCAACAATACTTCCTAGAGCTCAGAAACAAAGCAAAAAAACAAACATTTAATGACAAAAAAGTTATTATATCCAGCTACAAAAAACTCACTACAACAATCCACAAAAATTCTGGTCCGCAATCAACCACATTCTCCAACAAGGCAAAATCATCTCCCCAAACCCAACAATTGAAGGTAATAACAATGATATTGACACCCAGTTTACTGACTGTTTCACCTCCTCCATCCAAAATTATTCAACAATTTCCCCACTACTACTACAAATACCCCCAAATTACAAAACTGTCACAATAAGACCAACTCCCAATTCTCTCTTAAACCAGTTCCAACTGACCTAATTCGTAAACACCTTGCCAAATTGAAACTTACCAGTCTTGCTACTGATAAATTCCCCGCTGATTACCTTAGGATTGCTGCCTCTGCCATCACCTATCCTATTCCAATACTCATCAATAGATCCGTAGCTGAACACACTGTCCCCTCTCTCGTGAAAATTTCTTACATCATCTCCCTACACAAAGGTAGTTCCTCGACAGAACTTAGTAATTATCACTGCACAGCTATACTACCTCCCCTATCATAAATCTTAGGAAAATGTGTACACACCCAACTACTGAATCATCTTTTTCAATGTAACCTGCTAGCAAATTTCCAACATGGATTTCGGCCAAACCATAGTACCACCTCTGCCCGTATATCATTTAATGACCATGTCAACCAACAAAGAAATCTTGGTAACTTAGTATCTGTTATCTTCCTAGACCTGTCAAAAGCATTTGACAGGCTATCCCACTGCAAATTACTATTGACTCTCTCTGAGCTCAGTCTGGATAACTCTTCTCTACTGTGGTTTAAAAATTATCTGTCCCTCCAGCAACAAGCTGTTAAATGGCATAACTCTCTCTCCCCTATCCCTCCAGTGGGACAAGGTGCTCCGCAAGGATCCATTCTTGGTCTCTTACTATTTTCCATCTTTACGAATAACCTCCTCTTGGCTAGCCAACAAACTAATATAGTACAATGTGCTGATGACACTGCTCAGCCCCCTCTCTACAATTACTCCAGGATAGAACCCAGGAAGCCTTCACAACTATAGAAAAATGGCTAAATCCCACCCAACTCATACTAAACCCATCTAAGACCCAACTCATGATATTCCACCCATCCAGAACTTTCACCCCTACCTCCCATTCTCAATAACATCCTCCAACAATACCCTTATAACACCAGTAACTCAAGCCAAGCTACTAAGTGTAACTATTGACCAAAACCTAAAATTCAACAAAAAATATAGCATTAACAATTGCCAAAGTTCATAAAAAACTAGGTTCACTCTTCCGCTGCAAGAGCTTCCTCACACAGGAATCCCGAATCAGTACCTCTCATACCCATCTACTCTCCACCTTACTATATGATTCCCCAGTTGTAACTTACCTAAACAAATCTGACCTTCTGAAACTATCTACCTGGTACAATAAAATCTCAAGATTTGCAACCAATACTAAATTTCATTCTCACCATTACCTCTCCCAATACAACTAGGATGATTAGAACTCCCTAACCTACTAAAATACAATCAACTTTTCCTGACCCATCAACTGCTATACCAACCAATTAAAATACCTGCCCTCTCTGGTCTGCTCACCTTCCATAATACTGCATGTCAGCTAAGATCTTCCAGTACTGCCCTACTGACTGTTATAAATTGTTTACATAGATCAGGCCAATCTCTTTATGCCTATGCAGTTGCTAAACCCTGGTACTCTCTACTCCCTGATATTAGATGTCTACATAGTAAACATACCTTCAAATCCCTACTAAAAGATCTCTTATTCAAAACTTGGATATGTTCCTGTACAGAACCAGACTAATTTCACTTGTTCCTAACTTCCAACATCCCTAGATCACAGGTGTACTGTGTAGTTTCACTTAGTGCATAGAACTGTGAACCAGGTGTTTAGGACACCTTTATCGTTACGATTTCTAGTTTATGACCCTTTTTGCCTATGGAAACTTCTTTTTGAATTTATGTTCAAGCAATTGTATATTTGTTGTATAATATCTTGTTTAATTTATTTCTCAGTATTCTAGTCACTGTATGCTGCATCATTCGTAAAACTCTGATTTTACTCCTTTTATATGTTCTATGCTCTTTGTAAAAAATAGCTATGTTTATATCATTTTTATTATTTGTATTATTTTTATAATTTTTTTACTATGTATCTGCAACTTTTCTTTCTGGGCCTCTACTGAAAATGGTCACCTTGTGTCCAGTTGGACTAACCCGGTAATCAAATGGAAAACAAATAAATACATTTTGCTTATAGTGAATATATGGTAGACGAACATTACCAGGGAATGTAAAGTCCAAGTACAATGGAGTTTATAAGATGATATTGTAAACCAACTGACAACATTAGAACAAGAGCTGTGATCTTTGGGTCTCTTAAACCACAATGAACAGACAATTGAGGAAGATTTACAGATGGATATTTAGAAATTAAAGGAGAAAATAGATATGATGGCAGTAGGATGGCAGGTAATAGCTCAGAAATTGCAATGGCATTATTAAGTAAATTATGCCAAATGTATAGAAATGAAATAATGGAAAATGTTCTAAGGAAGAAAAGTAGGACAAGAAGAAAGGAAATAAGTGTATATTCAAGGCAATGGAGATAAAACACAAAAGATGGTAAGAGAAGAGGTAATGAAGTGGCAGATGTGGTAAGGTCTCTAAGATCCTTGAAAAATGTATACATACTCAACTACTGTCCTGTCTGATTCACAAAAATCTCCTCACCCCCTTGCAACATGGTTTCCACCCTAAACAGAGTACCTTGATTGCCTTACTATCCTTTAATCAGAAAGTTGCAGTAGCTAGTGACAACAACCTCCTCATCTCCTGTCTATTCCTTGATCTCTGTAAAGCCTTCAACACTGTCTCATCCCATTCTTCTTTACAAATTCTCAGACCTAAATCTCTCTCTTTCTACTCTTGGCTGGTTCCAATCCTACCTTACTGGCAGAAAACAAGCTGTTAGATGGCAGCAGGCTTTCTCACCCTTACTTGCTGTTCAAACAGGAATACCCCAAGGCTCCATACTTGGACTGCTCTTTTTCGACATTTTTACCAACAACTTACATTTATCCTGCAGTCTCTCATCTGTAATGCAACACACAGATGGCTCTGCTCTCTTATCTATCTCCAATACTATCTCTGAACTACACACACTAACAAAGAATTCCTTTATCTCTGTTGAAAAATTGCTCAGAAACAATCAACTAATCTTTAACCCTAAGAAAACGCAACACATTCTCTTTCTACCTCAGACACTCTCTCATCTTAAATCCAAATTTTCTCTTTCCTCCCTAAATAGCACCACTATCTCCCCTGCCTCACACATCAAACTCATCGGGGTAATAACTGATGACTGACTAAAATTTGACTTGCACATACAACAGGCCATCAAAGAAACCAACCAAAAACTTGGACTACTTTATAGGAACAAAAAATTGTAGCTTGCTACAGATCCCCCACCATGCCCCAAGATTCTCACTACACCTTTCTAAACATACTGGAAAATATTAATATACAACCAAACACCCTAATACTGGGTGATTTCAACTACCTGCCATTAACTGGGAAAACTACTCGTGTACCAACACCTTTGCCCAATGGTTTTTGGAATTCATAAATTCCAATGCCCTGGTTCAGCTAATCCATAGTCCCACCAGGAGCACCAGTATCCTAGACCTGGTCATTGCCAACATGGGAAATTGATGCTCCACACCTATGGTCACCCTCACGTTGGTCAGGTCAGATCATAAGCTAATCACCCTTAACATCCACATCCCACCCCCACCCCCCAGTAAGGAAACCTCCATAAAAAACTTCTCCAAAGCCAACTTCATGCTACTCAAGTCAGGAGTTACAAACGTCATGACACCCATGCAGACGTGAACTGAAAGTTTCACTGCTGAGTCCTACACTAAGGCACTGTACAAGAACATCCACTCATGTATGAATCGTGCCATCCCAAAAAGTACCAAGATGCTCTCCTCCAAAAAAGGAAGCCTAGCTGGTGGTCCCCTGCCATAAACAAACTTTACAACAAAAGGAAGAAACTGTTTCAGAAAAGAGGAAAATCCCAGGATGCAAAAAACTCCCTTAACAGCCTCAGTAACAAGCTGAGATCCCTCATAAAATCCTCCAAAGCTAGTTACAAAAATAAAATTGCCAAAGATTCCAAAGACAACCACAAGGCATTCTATAACTATGTCAAGAATCTGAATGGCAATGCTCAGATCTGCTCTGAGATACAACAGGATGGCATTAAATATACTGATCCCAAGGATATTGCCAATATCCTGGCAGATCGATTCAGTGCCAACTTCACCCCCCTCTCACCCCCTAAATGGCCCACCTCAATACCGGACGATTGCCAAATTCCGGTAATAATGGCCACACAGGTAAAAAACGCACTCTCCAAAGCTATGAATACAGCATCCATGGGACCAGATGACATCCCGGGCTATGTACTACATGAACTAGAAAATGAAGTGACACCTCACCTAAGTGTCATGTTTAATCATACCCTCACCTCAGGCTTCATGCCCACTGAGTGGTGTACAGCTACATTTATCCCACTCCACAAGGGGGGATCCACCTTGGATCCCTGTAACTACTGTCCCATCAGTCTGATGAGCCTGATCTGCAAGGCCATGGAACATATTATCATGGAACTTATAAACAAAGACATTGGCAACCTTAAAAAACTGGACCAGTCTGGGTTCATGAAAGGCCGATCTTGTCTCCTGAACCTGATTGACTTCTTCAAATCAGTCTCCAGAGCCATGGACAAGGGTAAGGCAGTCCACACAGCCTATCTGGACCTCGCCAAGGCCTTTGACACCACCCCCCACTCTGGAATCATAGATAAACTTACTAAGCTGGGCATTAATCCCTACGACACTCGATGGGTTGCCAACTGGCTTACTGACAGAACCCACACTGTAAAAGTAGCTGACTCCAAATCCAGCTCCTGACAAGTGGAGTACCTCAGGGTTCAGTCCTGGGACCTCTCTTGTTTAGCATCTACTTCTCTGAAGTACAGGCCAACACTAAGGGACTCTGGCTAACAAAGTTCACAGATGACTGCAAACTGGAAGCCATTATAGAATCCCCAAATGATGTCGATACTCTACAAAAGGGCCTTACAGAAACAGATGCTTGGTGCCAGAGCCATGGTCTCAAGCTCAATGCCAAGAAATGTATAGTTATCCCCTTTGGGAAAAAAACATGTACCCGTGAATTACCACATAGGTGGCAGTACACTAAACACCGAAAGTGTGATAAGAGACTTAAGGACACAGATGGACAATGGTCTCACCTTCAATAACCACATCGCCACAACAGTCAGGAAATCCTTCTATGTGGCACACCTCATCACTAAGGGCTTTTCATTCAGAAAAAAGGAGGTCATTGTCCACTGTACTCATCCCTCATTAGACCCATTATAAAATTCAACACCCCATTTGATATGTACCTCTCAAGACATCTGCAACAACTGGAAAGGCCGCAGAAATACCTCACTAAAAGAATCACAGGCCTAAAGCAGATGCCCTATGCTGGCCGTATTAAAAAACTCCAGCTATACTTAGTCGCATATCACCAACTCAGAGGTGATCTCTGCCTAACATGCAAACCATATTGTCTACTCCGAGGCGATCTCTGCTTAACATACAAGGCCATGTCAAACCCAGAGCTGTTGGACATGCTACACTTAAAGAAATCCCAATCCCTCAGAGCCACATGCTCCAGGGATCTAAACCTTGTCATCACAATAAACAAAACATGCTGGAGAGATAGGTTCCTGACCCAGAGACTCCCCAGACGCTGGAACAGGCTGCCCATACATGTCAAGCAGACCACCTCTTTGGCCCTCTTCAAAAGGAACCTTGATGATTGGATGGAAGAAAGGAAATTCACCCCAGGGATCATGTCAGTTGCCCTGCTAGACAGGGGTACAGGGAAGTAAATAGTGTGGGAAGAAATAGCCAGGGAATTGTTATGGCTACGTTTGTATAGGCCCTAGGACCGATAGCCTAGTGCCAACCTATGAACCTATGAACCTCACTACTGCCACTAAACAACTCTTGCGCAGACGTTTCTCTTACCCAGTCTTCTATACACATCCCCCATCCTTACAAATATCCAAACTACCTCAGTGCAGAAACAGGGACAAATATACAACAAAATTACCAGATTTATTCTAAACCAACCATTTTCTTCACATCACTGCCTCTCACTTAACAAACTTCAGTAGCTGGAATTTCCACACCCTCTCCTACAATCGCAACTCCACACTACCTTTTCCATACTCAACAACTCCTCTGCCTGCACTGCTCTTGCATCCCATGTTACTCCCTACTCCCCCCCAGCCTCTCCGGAGTGCTGATCAGCATCTTCTCTCAGTTTATAAATCCAAAAGGAATACTGACAAACTACTTTACAAACACTCTGTCTCACTAAATCGGAACAAACTCCCTCTCCATATTAGATCCAACCTTTCCTTTCCCTGTTTTAAAAAGGAGCTTAAATCCCACCTACTAAACTTGAAATTATGCCACTGCATTGACCACATGTAGTCTTAGTCTGTACTACTGTATAACCTGTTGCATCTCCTAACTTTCTTTCTCTGTTAGTAACTTCTGCTTAAACTAACCTCCTAAACCCTCAGCTATACTACTATAGCCCTACTATAGCCCCCTCCATTTCTCCACAATACCCCCCCACTTCCTATCAATGTCTATACGTTGTCCTGCTTTTGAAAGATTATCTTTCTGTTTTTACTCTCATATGTAGTAAATTGTAGTCCAGTACTATCAGTGCAACCCTTAATGTTCATAATGTTTTTTCTTTTGATTTTCTCTTTATAATTAATTTCATATTTGCAGTGTTGTTTTTAATAGTTTTTGTCCTGTATGTTTATCTTTGCTTATGTTTGCTGGGGCTTTTTCCCCTTGGGTCTCCACTGAAAATGGGTTGCTTACTATCAGTGCAATACAAATAGTTAATAACCTTTTCTTTTTTACAATTATGTTGTATTGTGATTTGATATTTGTATATTGTCACTTTATTTTTACTTATGTTTGCTGGGGATTTTCCCCTTGGGTCTCCACTGAAAATGGGTTTGTTTGCAAACTCAGTTGGACTAACCCAGCTAACAAATGTGAAATAAATAAATAAAATTGTGGAACAAAGTACAATAACTAAAATGTATAATGAAATAAGTACAAAAAGACTGGTCGATTCCAGTAACGGAGAAGATGTTGAAGTGATGGATGTGAAATAAAGAGATGTAAGCTGCACAGGCAGGAAACAATTACTGACACTGAGTGTGAAAACAAGGCACAACAAATTGTGTGCCATCTGCAAAAATATTAAGTAATATGAGTGAAGCAGACAGAAAGTAGTGAAGTTGTAGAAGAAAGTTTAATGGGGATTCAGGCAGGATCTAACAAACTCTGAGCATTTAATTATATTAGAAAGACAAAACCATATGGAATGACTACAGATTAAATTTATTAAAGTTGATTCAGAGATATGAGGTATTGCAGAATAAGATTACAAGGCTGTTGTCTTTGAAAATATATACTTCTTAGTAACAAAGTAGTAAATTTTGAGATATTAGAGGTGAGAAAGAGTTCTGAGAACCAGACAGGATGGATTATATTATCTACTTCTCTAAACAGGGAAATTATCTTGTGAAATATGGGTAAATCTTCAGATGATAGGGTTGGAAAGTTAGACAGTGGTGCAAAACAGTTTGAGAGGAATTATTTAAGAAGGTGCAATAGATAAATAAATGAAAATGAAATAGTGCTGTCTTTGTTTTACTCTGACTTCATTAAAGAAAGCGCTTAACATACTTTTTTGTTATAGTGACAGGTTAGCAAGGTAGATATTTAGGACTAAGGTAGATTAAGATATTCGACAGAAATTAATATGTGATGTGCGAAAAGACATGACAATAATTGAAAAATGGGTAACAAACTGTAAGAAATGCAAATTTATTGAGGCATGTGGTTAAAGAGAGCTGAGGAATTCCTGCAAGTAAAACAGTAAAACTGGTGACTAAAAAATGAGAGAGAATCATGCAGCAATGGAATATTATAATTTGTATACTGTATCCTGGTATGTAGTCAGCTTAGATATAGAGTTAGGTAATAGTGGTTTAAAGGCATTTTTACAAGAGAGGGTTAGAGGGTTGGCATAATCGTTAAGGTGTTAGCATACAGACACAAGGTAGAGGGTTTGATTCTCAAATGAGATAACTGGCTAGGCTTAAAATGGCCGCCGAGGGCAGTTAACCCAGTACTAACCAATAAATACCTTCACAGGAAACCTGGCAGGAACCAACAAGTAATTTTCCCATTGAGAAATTGGGATGCATTTTCTGTCCATGAGATGGAATGTAGCATAGGTGGACATTTGAAAATAAGTTTTGTCACCGTAGTAAGGGTGAGTTTAGGGTTAAGACCAAATTTAGTTAACATAACCCATGAACGCTTTTTAATAGAGGTATGTATTCATGGTATCTCAGTTTATGTTGTTAATTGTATAGGGCCAGATTCAGAAAACTTTGCTGCATTGAGCAGAGTGAATTTGCAAGGCAAGAGGCCATGCATAAGGTGGGTGTGATGCAGAAAACGCAGATATACAATGCAACTTAACCAAATAATGTGGTTGAATGAAGTGCTGCATGTGATAATGAGCCAAAACAAGATAGTGGAGCAATTCAGAAAACTCCACATATTGTGCAGTGATGTTGTTATTGCATTGGATTTGAACTCAGCTGTGTGTTCTTGTTCAAATAGAGTACATCACTCAGATATGCTTGGGGTCACCAGAGCCATAACTCTCCTGTCCAGATTTTTTGCATATTGCCAGATTTTTTGGTTCATATTTTTTTGCCTGTTCATCATAAATATGGTTTTCTGGGAATTCGTGGAGGAATTAAGTCACTAAATAATTATATACATTTGAGTTTCAAACGTCATATCCTTCATAAAATGCATGTTAACACAAATCCTGTTATTCTAGAAACTTTCTAAGATCAATATTTAAAATATGCTCCTGTTTTTTGGCCTTTGTCTCACAATTATTTTAGACTTTATCCAGATGTCTTACCCCAAGAGGTTTAGAGGTATGACCATAGTCACTGCAAATTTGTATATGCAGAAGGCTGTCAATGTACCTGCTTTGCTCAGTAGTGTGCAACGTTGCCCGTGGAGGGGCACAATCCAACCACTGTTAACATTTCATGCCCTCCATGACACTGACATAGTGAATTGGTAATATATGCAGCCCCATGGGAGTTGTGGAGCAGCTACCCCAGTGGACACCAAGGCATGTGTGGCTTTATGTATATAAGCTACAAGGACTTTTCAATGATCTACTGGGGCCATAGTGGTAATATATCAAGGTTCTGTCTTTCTTCATCAGTTCCGTGATGCCATGCATCAGCATATGGGGCAGCATATGTGGTTTTCACATATCCAGAAGAAAAAAAAAACAACACCATATGTCAGTTCTTTGGTAATAGTCCATTTCCCCTGTGGTTTTGGGAGCTATAGCCTGAACTCAGATTGAAATAAAAGTCCCACTCAATGAACTGGGAAAGAGGTATGTGAATCACAAAGGATTCAACTTCATCAACTGTTTGGTGGTCTGTAATGCAAACAGTGTCATCCACAATGTGTGTTTAGGCCACCCGAGACATTTTCATGACTCACACATACAGTACACATACAAGTGATGAACTATACCAGTAGTTTGTAAGGGGTGACTTTCCACAAGGGCATCTTGAATCTGAAGCAGGATATGTCCTGGAAGCTTAGCTCATGAAACCCATCAGAAATCCATACAACCAAACTGCCCAAAGGTAGAACAGTTCACTCTCACAAACCAGAAATTGTCTGGGCTGCTGAAGGCTGGCTTTAGCTGTCTGGATTCATCTGGGGATGCCTTGCAGTATGACCTTACCATATGTGCCAAAATACTGACCATGTGTACTAGTTTAGACAGTATTAGAGTCAGGAAGCAGTTAGGGCAGGGCGGTCTCTTGCAGGGCAAGCAGTTTCCGGCACCACAGACACCAGAAGCTAAGACAGATGAAGAGTCAGAAGAGAAGCCAGCAGCAGGGCATGACCATGCCAGACAAAGGTGGGCATAGAATTCAGTGGCACTTATAAAAGCGGCAGAGGCCTGCATATATCTTTGAAGCATAACTATACAAGACTTAAGCAGATACACTACAGTAAAAGTGATGCATGTAAAATTATCAGGCTATGCTTTCCTATGCATAGGCTGGCAATGCTGAGTAACAGACATAATCAACCCAAGTAACAGTGTACAAAGTGTAAGGCATAATTACCATCATTTGTATCAGTGGACAAGCGATTACAGGAGTGCATATCTTTCACAGGGAAATGTGTGAGAATGAGTGCTGATGTGTGGTAGAATAAAACATGATTTTATGATTAGTGTGAAAACTAACACTCAATAAAAATTAATGCCACTGAGAGTCCACAGATGGTTTAAAATCTGTTTAATATTACAATGTTAAAAACATTAAGCACGTTTGTCTTAAACAAAAGAGACTTCATCAGAATAATTATATACCAACACTGGAGCATTACATACAAACTGAGAACACATCTCATTGGTTCTTGATTAATTAGTTAATTGGATCCATTTTTCTCTTAAAAAAAACAAGTAATAGAGCCAGTTGTTCCATACAATACAGTCCAATTGCAAAAGTACACTCACACATTCTTTTGAAAAAGCTATTTCAGTTGTAAATAGTAATCACCTGAACATATGAATTATAATTTTATTAGCTTTCATGTTCAACACAAGAACAATGGACACATTTTCATTTAACCCAGGGAGAAATATTGCTCCTAGTCTGATTTGCCATTTTATTTCTCTCATTTTTTAAAAAGTCTTCCAGTCCCCCCCCCCCTTGGATCTAATTTATTGTTTTCCAAAATACCAAACAAATACTTATTAAATCTATTGCAGATAGTATAATGTTTATACAGGGCACTATTTTCATTGTTACTGGAGGTTAGAAAGGATTGGGAAGAGAGACTGGATAAGCAATTCACAAATAATGGGAGGATATATGTATGTCTCCCAAATATGCAACCAAATCTAGATTTATAGAAATATTTTTTATACCCCAAGTAGACTCCAGAGAATTTTTCCTCAGGTAAACAGCAAATGTTGGAGGTGTTATGGGGAAGAAAGAGATAATTGTAAACATGTTTTCTAGGAGTGCAGTGAGTTGGAGGAATTTAAGGATTCCCTGCGGGATGCACTCTTAGAGATACTGGTTGGGTGAATTGGTGTCATGAGGGAGATGATTTTTCCTAGCTATGATACAGAATTGTAATTGCCTAGACATGGTAAGGCCTTGCTGTATCTAATAATGGTGGTTGACAAAAAAAAAACAATTGCTAGAAAATGGAACTCAGACTCTAAACCAACTATACTAGAAGTGGTGAATATAGTAACATAGATAAAACAACTGGAATTGAGATGTTTAGAAAAGTGTAGGAGCAAACTACATAGGAACATGGGAATTGTGGGAACAATACATACAGGGGAGGAATGAGGTTTGAAAGAAGGCAGAACTTAACTGAGCTATGTAATGTTTGACTGAAAATGATTGGGCATATTATAAGTGATGTATAATATTTATAACTGGGAGTGTGTCAGTATGGTTTGTGATGTAAAATGCTTGTTGGTCTGGTTTGCTTTAATTTATATAAATATATGATTGCCTGTGTCATAAGTGATGGTTTAATAAAGATGTTTCTTGTATAAAAAGAGCAGGAATTGAATAATGTATGTAATGTTGCTTAGGTTATATGATATATAGCAATATAGGTGAAGTATAATGTTTGTAAATGTGAACAGTTTGATTTCTTTTATATAAATTTATGTCACAAGTGATAATTCAATAAAGGTATTTAAAAAATAATTTAAATAGTCTTGGCATCTGAAATGTAATGTATACTCTAATGGAATAATGTACACAGATACTTCATCTTCCTATTCAGACTGATTCAAAGATCTAGAAAAATATCCTGAACACCACTGAGTAAACAAGTAGAAGCTGCTAACTCAGGTGTCCCTTGTATAATAAAATTGTTACGGCACCTGCTGCACTTCATATCTCCATCTAGTTCACAAACAACTTTTATTTATTTGGTGCTCTGTAATAACATATAGGGGACTGCAACTAATGTTCCAGATAGATGTGATTGATTCTGAATGTGCCACGTATATCTTTGAGTAAAATAAAGCACTTCTGAGTTTGGAGGACTCAGTAAGTGATGTTGTTAGCTTTTTGGGTTTTTTTGGTGGCAGGGCTAACAGTTTTCTTAAGGACCTGTGAGGAACTAAGGCATTCATCTTAGATTTTTGTAGAATAGTATTATTTCCTTCAGCTTGCAGTATAACTTATTCACATTATCCATTTTAGGTGCATGGGCAGAACAACATTTTCAGGTGTGGTGACAATTTAATGTTCATCATGTTTCAATGCTGCAAGCCTGACTTGTGGGATTTACCACCATGGAAGCCGTTGGCCAGCCTGACTACCATAGACTCTTTTTTCCTTCCTCCAGGAACTGGTGAATGCCCTATTTGATGTCACTAGCTTGGGGATAAAGGGAGTCGTCCAGCACCATGATCTCAGTTCTTTTGTGCCATTAGAGCTTGAAGCAGAGTGCTAGTCAGTGCATTGGTCTTTCCTCACCAGAGAAATAAGACTCCAACAAACTATGTACCCATTGGAGAACCTTTAATGTATTGTTTGACTGTCAAAAAAAATTAATAACTGTCTGCTGTGGCAAGCAAGTTCCATGCCAGAACTTTCACTCCTTTTGAGTGACATGTTTGGGGCCAGAACACAATGTCACCAACTGCTAGTTTTGTGCTTGCTTTAATAGCAGAACCATTAAGCAGAGGGATGAAATTCTAGCTAGACATCTTAGTGAATCATCAGGCCATTTGCTTACAATGGGGTCCACTGGTTGAGCTGAAGTAGATCTCCCTAGGCGGAAAAGGAAAAAGTGCTTCAGGATTAGAACCTCAGATGATGCTCAGTCACCATCAGCCAGTCCTCCCAGGCTTATTATCATTGAGGAAGGTGAAGCACCATCACAGCCTTTTTCTTTAACTGAAGTGGTGGCACTGGCCTCTATCAAGACCCATTCAGAGTCTGATACACCTCTCAATCCCTCAACTTCTTGTCAAGCCAAAGGACTCAGTTTGTCGGTTGGGTTCAGGACTGCTATGCAGGCTACAGCTTCTGATGACTGTTCAAGGATCGATGACAGTTCCTCATATCATCAAAACAGTACCAAAGCCTTTCACTTGTGAGAGTCAGTTGTCTGCCCAGGGCCAGATGTCACCCTTAGACCAAAGCTGAAGGTCACTCACAAGAAAGCTACTCCCACCCTGTCTCAGCCTAGGCCTATCATCTCCCACTCCCAGACCTACCAACAATACCTTGTGAGGTTGGCTGAGGATTTGATCTCCCAGGTTAGATCCAGGCACCTCCCTCATCCAAGTCCTCCCCAGGTAAAAGAAAAAGAAAAACCTCTCCAGAAAAATGTTCTGATTCTTTGGACTCAGATGATGAATTTGACCAGGAGAAATCCATCTTTGAAGAGGTTGTTTCCATTGCTTCCAATGGTGATTCTGACTCAGAGGAGAACCTTGCATTAGCTTCCCCCCCCCGAGACTATTTAGTTTGGGGAAACCTTACATACCTTGAGGGAACACTTCAGATTGGAAGCTCAAGACTACCCACAATCAAAGAAAAGGATTACAAAAATGTTTAACCTCCCTTAACACAAATCCCTTGCTATATCCCCTGTCTTAGAGGTGGTCGATGATGTCTGAGGATTCTTCCTTGCAGTGAGACTCTCTGTTCCTCAGTCGTGGAAGACATGACAGATTTTATGGGGTTCTAGATTCCCACAAACATCTCTTTAAGTACCTTGTGGTATACCCTGAAGTTGTGACCCCAGGCCCTAATGGATCAAAAGCTAGCTCTTCTAAAATTTCCTTGCCTACTGACAAGGTAAGCAGGGCCTTAAACAGATTTGGAAAGAAAGTATGCACCTCTGCTACTCTTGTCATGAGGACTTTGAACTGCCAATTTCATATGGTCAAGCACCAAGAAACTATTCTTGAGCAGCTGAAATGAAAATTGATGGTCGTTGAAAACAAGTGCCTCTCAAAGGAATTACTAGATCTTTGCAACTCCTGTTTTCATGTAGCTAAACTCTCTCTGCACTGTAGCTATGATACCATGGAAGTCTCCAGTAAGATAGCTGCCACAGGCTTCATGATTAGAAGACATGCTTGGCTGACCGAGCAGTTCCTTCCAGAACACATCAAATCGACTCTGCTTGATGCCCCATTAGACAAAGAATTTTTCATAAGCTCATAGGATCATAGGAGGTTACTAGGCTAATGGCCCTGGGACCCTTACAAGCCTAGCCAAGTTTTATCCCATTTCCCTCATGCATTGATGCTAAAGGCAGACTTAGCTCAACATCCTCTGCCCCTGTCAAGAAGGGACACAGGTGAGACTCCTGGGGTGAATTTACAGTTTCCTATCCAATCATCCAGATTGTGCTTAAAAATGGTCAATGATAGCTGCCTAGGACACATATTCAGTGAGCTCAGTCATGTCTCTCTTCATTTAGTCCAGAGAGGTACATCTGAAGTCATTCACACCAACATGGACTATGACTGAGTCAAAACACTCCTTGTTGCTAAGAGACTTGAGTGTGTGTGATGTTACTGATCTTGGCACCAGGCAGTTAGCTAACCGTGAACTTCTCCTTGTCCAATCTGGCAAATGACACATATGTGTGTCTCACGATAGAATCACCTATGACTAGTACATTTAATTTCATGTTACACCCAAGGCTGAAACTGACCTTATGAAAATGGAGGATAAGGCCATGTCCGTGCAGACAATCAAGGACATTCTTCAGGTCCAACCTCCTCATTTCAGCAAAAATTACCTTACTAAACATTGGTCCTATCCAACCCTCCCAATCTAAGCCTAGACAGGAAAGGAACCAAAGACACCACCAATGGCCCAAACAATGGCAAACAGCCTCAAATTGACCAAGGGATTATCATCTCCAGGCTCATAGCAGAGAACAACCATAACTCATGCATGGTACTCCCTACTGTCTCCCTCTAGCCCCTCTTTCTCCCCATCCCCCACCCAGGCTGGGGGGAAGGCTATCACTATTCCACAGGAACTGGACTCTCGTTATCAGGGAACAGCGGGTGCTAAACATCATTTCAAAGGGTTACAAACTCAAGTTGAAACAACCCTTGACTCACTCAGGTTTCCCAGACATTCCTACAAACCATAAATCTGAAGCCTTGACCCAGACAGAGTTTATGTAAGCTCAAAGCTCTGTGGAAACTGTATCAGAACATGCACAAGGAAGAGGCTTTTATTCTGGACTGTTCTCTGTACCCAGAAAAAAAAGTACCTGGAGGCCAGTTCTGGACTTGTCAAGACTCAACCAATGCTTACAGTTTCAAAAATTCAAAATGCTTCAAAAAACGTTTAGCCGTGATCTTCCCCAGTGCCTATATGGTTACCCTAGACAAAAATTATGCCTACCTCCACATTCTCATAGAAGAATCACGCAGGAACTTTTTATGCTTCAGAGAAGGTACCAGACACTATTGATTCTGTGCTCTGCCCTTTGGTTTGTCTACTGCTCCCAGGGTGTTCACAAAATTCCTAGCACCAGTGATAACATTTTGCATTACAAAAGGAATTCAAATTTACCCTTACTTGGATGATTACTTCATTCAGGCAACAAACCTAGAAAAACTCAGAACAGACCTACTTTACACCCAAAATCTTCTAACCTCTGTGGGCTTCACCATCAATGTACAAAAATCTCAGACAGATCCCACAAACAGGATTATGTTCCTAGGGGTCTTACTGGACTGAGCTCTGTAGAAGGCATTCTTACCTCTGGACAAAGTCTCATTCCTAACCCTGTATTTCATGAAAATCTTCATCAGGGATTACCTCACAGCCAGGAAGTATCTCAGATCCCTGGGTTACATCACAGCCAGGAAGTATCTCAGGTCCCTGGATTACATGTACTCTTGCAATCCTTATGATACCCCTAGCCAGACTGCACATGAGAAAATTTTAGTGGCATCTGAAAAATGTGTGGTGCCAGTATTCATAGTATCTCATCTTCAAAATTTAACTTGACTCAGGAACAAGTTTGCCTGGTGGACCCAAGCATGTTCCCTCAATCTAGGCTTCCCCTTTAGGTTCATACCTCAAGAACAAACACTTACAACAGATGCATCAGAAATAGCCCAGGGAGCACATTTCAACAGCTTCCAGACTCAGGATAGATGGGACTCCAAGTTCAGATGCAAACACATAAATCTAAAGGAACCTATGGCAGTCCAAAAGGCCTGGTTGCTTTCCAAAATAAAGGAATCCTCCTGGTGAAGACAGACAATACCATCGTTATGTGGTACATAAACAAACAGGGGGGACCTACTGTTACCTGCTTTGCTGCCTAGCCATGGAGGTTTGAAAAACAGCATACTCCCTAGGGCTGCACCTCATGGCACAGAATCTGCCGGGAGAACGCAATCAGCTAACAGATCACTTCAGCAGGAGTCTGTCAAACTTCCATCATTGGCAACTGCAAAGGGAAGTCTTTCTCAGCATAATGAAAAGGTAGGGTGTGCCACTAATAAACCTTTTTGAAACACAAGAAAATGCTCACTTGAAAAAGTTTTGCTCCAGAAACAAAATGAAGTCAGCCTGCAAGACAGATGCTTTCTCTTTCACTTGGGTAGGCCTTTTCCTCTTTGCCTTCCCACCAATAACACTGCTCCCCAAGGTATTGTTAAAGATAAGGGAAGAAAAGCCGAATGTAATCCTGATAGTCCCAGATTGACCCAGACAGCAGTGGTACCCCCTGCTTCTCAGCCTAACCAGCACAGAGCCATGGAAGCTGCCACAGATAGTGGACTTACTAACACAGGATAGGGGCAAGATAATACATTCCAACCTGTAGACAATCAGATTGTCAGCACTAGATATTCTAAAAGAGGCCAGAAGACCTAGCACTAGGATGTATTACTCTGTCAAATGGAAAAGATCCATCCTTTTTTTCCAGACAAAAGGCACAAGACCCTTATCTGGCTCAGATTCCTTTCATCCTTTCATATCTGTCCAGCCTTTTTGAAACGGTCTCTCTTACGGTCTCTCTATTAAAATCCATGCTTCAGCTATATCTGTCTATCTGCCTTCTCAGCCTCCTCTGTTTTTACACCCCCTAATGAAACAGTTCCTGAGAACAGTTGTCCACATTAGACCTCCCAGAAATCTTCCAGTCCCTCCCTGGGACCTCAATTTTGTTTTGAAGAAACTTACCCTTCCACCCTTTGAACCAGCTGCTTCCATTGAGTTAAAATTCTTGACCTGGAAGACTGTCTGCCTTCTGGTCATCACCTCAGCCAGAAGGGTGTCTGAGCTTCAGGCCCTCATGAGTGTGGACCCCATTCATAATCTTCCACCCAGACAGAGTCTCACTTAGGACTAAACCTTCCTTTATGCCCAAGGTGGTGACAGAGACTTTGCTAAATTATTCCATATACTTGCTTAGATTCTTCCCCAACTCACAAAACCAGGGAGAAATGATCCTTCATTCTTTGGATGTAAATAGGCAACTGCATTACTACTTGGATAGAACCAAGACTGTCAGAAAATCACACCAAGTGTTTGTAGCTTTTGCTAATTCTTCGAAAGAGAAACCAGTCTCCAAACAAGCCATCTTCAAATGGATTATCCACTGCATCTCCTTTTGCTACAGCCATCATGGTAAAAAGCCTCATAAGGCTGAAAGGACAAATTCAACTAGGGCCACTGCTACCTCAACTGCCTTCCTTAAAAGGGTGGCCACTAACAAAATTTATGAAGCAGCTACTTGCTCCTCTCGGCATACTTTTACAGAACACTTCCATCTTCCTACCTTTTCAAAATGCAGAGCAGGGTTTGCCACTGCCATTTTGTAGGGCATCCTTGTCTCTCATTAACTCTTCCATCCACCCTTATTTCAGCTTTGGAAATCATCCCACAAGCCAGGACTGCAACAGTGAAACATGATGAACATAGTACAGTTGTGGACACTTACTATAAATGTAGATGTTCAAGTGCATTCACTGTTGCAGTGTTATTTCCCTCCCTCCCTCCTTGCCCTCTGATTTTATGGATGGGCTAGGGCATACATCCTCTAACTCTGGGTAATCCTCTTCCTTTCCTCCTTCTCAACTATCCTGAAACCCATAGTCTCAGACCCCTGGTCTCAGAGACATGCTGGGGGGATCCTACTTGGTGAGTGCAAGAAGGTACTGAGATCATGGCGCCAGCTGACTCCCTTTGTACCCAAGTGTAGAGACATCAGATAGGGTGTCCACCAGCTCTGGGAGAAGGGAAAAAAGAGTCTGCAGCAGTCGGTCTGACCAAGGGCTTCCACAGCAGGAAATCGCACAAGTCAGGACTGCAACAGTGAATACACTCAAATATCTACATTTATGGTAAGTGTACACAAGTTCACTTTGTTTAGCTTTTGAATAGTCATCCTTCATTAGCTTAAGTAAAACTGAAAAACTGAAGTTAATTAAATCAAGTAAAGAAACTTGAAATGTCCAGTAGCAAACATAAATGAAAACAGTGCAACTAAATATATTTTGGATAAGAATGGTAAAGAACCACAGCTATCTAGTACTGGTGAATGATTATACATATTACTTTGCTGTAATGGGAAATAAAATCAATACTGTATGTTACTCAGCAGTCTGTAACGACTTAAAAACAACTTCATATGTCTTTTTGTTCCCACAGACTGTTAATCATCAATGTTTCCACATGAACTAGACCAGTGATGGCAAACCTATGACACGTGTGTCAAAGGTGACACAGCACAACATTTTGAGTGACACACCAGCAGTCATCAACACCCGAGTTACCAAAGAAACTGAATTAACAAAAATACAAGAAATATGTGACCATGTTGTTGTTGCGTCTTTCGGCTTTTCCTGGTTAGGGGTCGCCACAGTGGAACTCCAGTTCGCTAATGATTGGCAGTGGATTTTTACGCCCCGAATTGCCAGCTCTGATGCACAACCTTCAACGAAGGTACGCCCATTTACGCATGTCTCCACACAGAAGACGCTCTAGCTGAGAATCAAATGGGACAACGTCTTACTGTGAGGTGACAACGCTACCGCAGCACCACCACCGCAGTAAATATGTGACCATGTACTTAATGTGTGTGCTGCTATGTATTATAAAAGTAAAAGGAAAATCAGTGACTTACAATAGAGAAAATGATATGCGCACTAATTGGGCTTAAAATAATGCACTAAAAACTTACCTTACTTTTAATAGTTATTTTGAATTGAACTGACAAAAAATATGGAACACATTGCATTTGATTTGATTATCAGTTAATGACGTTTTTGTTGCTGAGTTTTAATAGATAAATAAATACGTGACGATGTACTTAGCAATTAAAACTCAGCAACAAAAAAGTCATTAACTGATAATCAAATCAAATGCAATGTGTTCCATATTTTTTGTCAGTGCAATTCAAAATAAGTATTAAAAGTAAGGTAAGTTTTTAGTGCATTATTTTAAGCCCAATTATCAGTGCGTATATCGTTTTCTCTATTGTAAGTCACTGATTTTCCTTTTACTTTTATAATACATAGCAGCACACACATTTGGATTGTATTTTTTAAATAAATGAATATGTAAAGAATTGTTTCTTTTTTCTTCTGGGGGGGGGGGGGGCGCACCAGCAGAGTCACGATAAACATTTTCCAAATTGTTGACACACAGAGCCCAAAAGGTTTGCCATTACTGAACTAGACACATCTGTCCCTGGTAAGTGATCATCGGTCACAACAGCTCTTCATTCAGGTAACCATCTGATTTTTTTTTTACATATGACCTCAGCCCCTTTCCTTTGGTCCCTATATGCTTCCCCACAGATGTAAACATTTGTAGAGCCTTTCCCTGAAGGCATAGAAGTGCCTTTGCATGCACAATGAAGGCTACCATCTCTATGGCTTTGTAAGGATCAAACCACATCTGACAATTGTTGCTTCTAAGACACCTTTCCCCATTAGGTCATCCCAGCACACTGAATAGATTGTCAGCCTTCCCTAATGATCGACAAGCATGAACTGTCTGCTGAATTGTATTCTCCTCAGTTTAGCTCTGCTAGTTAATCAAACTCAAGCCACCTAAGTTATTGCCAGGACATTGTTACTCTATGCCATCCAAAAAAGGCAATTTTAGGAGAAGAAACAAAAGGTGAAATGTTCTCATCATGCTTCAGTCACTAGTGCTGCCTTTACATGAACTCATTATTTTGAAGAAAGCTATTAAAATGGATACTTTGCTAGTATAATTTAAACAATAACAGAGTGAGCTTTTATATATTTTCCTTTCTGTTCATTTGTTTTCTTAATTACTGCTTTGTAAATGATAAGACCTCATCCATTAACTTTTACCCATAGCTTTCGTTTTACCCAGCATAGTAAACATAGTATAGATGTTTGATAGATAGTTAGATCAGTAACAACATAGGTGTGTGTCTACATATATATATATATATATATATATATATATATATATATATATATATATATATATATATATATATATACACAAACACACACACACACACACACACACACACACACACACACACACACACACACACGCACACACACACATACACAAAGGCAGACAGACAGACAGATAGATAGATTGATAGAATAATAGGTAGAAAGTTAGAAAAAACGCATAGACAGATGGATGGGAACATCCGATGTCCAGGACAGGATATCACTGATAGCTTGTAGTACCAAGGAGGTTGCATGCAGTAATTTCTGGAGACCCAACAAAGTAAAAAGATAAGCAGTAATGGCATAGATCAAAGCTCGTTCCATTCCATTCTGTAATCACTGGAATGGCTTACGTTTGGCTTAGGTCCAAGAAGCCTATTCAAAGACATGCCCTTTATTTAGAAACTAACTCTGGTCATATTCACCAGCTACAGAATGATTTTTTTTAAAGGATTATCTCCTGGAACTAAAGATAAGGTACTTGTCAACAAATGATGAATCATTTATCATGCCATTCTGTTTTTTAAAAAAACAAAAAACACTTTAGCCCATTGCATGCTAGAAGTATCACTAGTTAAGGTGAGTTGAAGAAAGGACTACCTTAAAACACTGACCATAAACCAGTCCTCGGGTGTTAAAAAAGTAAAGGAAAGCAAATGTTGTTTTACACTCTTCCGCTACTAACATACCAGCCACAAGACCTAAAGGCTAGTAATCGATCTCAGATTGTCAGTAGTACAGCCATTCCATCCTGGCTTCTCCCTTTTGTGGATGTGATCTACTTGTATAATATTAGAGCCCTCATTTCTCAATTATCCCAGCGAAGGAAGGACTGAGCAGCTTATAATGGAATGTGATCTACTCTTGTAATATCAGAGACTTCCTCATTTCTAAATTAACCCAGCTAAAAAAGGAATGAGTAACTTACAGTGAATGCAGCTTCTGAGGCAGGGTTATTTCCACATCTGTGTGTAATGGGATATTCATGGAAGATGCACAAATATTCTGGTAAGCATTAATATATACTATAAGTTACTTCTTTGAATACAACCAACATGGTACAAATTAAATTGTAAAAATGTAATCAGAATCATGTAATGAATGATTCATTCCCATGTCTGCTTATCATGACTGGCCTGTTTAAAATAAAAAAGTAAGTATGTGTGTCCATAATAGATATGCTAATTATATCCTACCCCTGCCCATTGTATTTCATCTTTGAGCAGGGGCTATTAAGATATTAAATGTAATGAAAGTGTGTCAACATCAATCCCACTAAAAGAGATGACCATATAATGACCTGGGAATTATGATAAAAAAGCTATGAAGCATGCCCAGCATCACTATATAAAGTTTATATCAAACCAGTTTTAGAGATAATAATATATTTTATATATATCCTGCAAAAAAGCATAAAGGGAATTCACTGAAAAGATAGTGTCAGTTAAATGTCTAAACTGTACAAACTTATATAAACATCTGAATTTACATACAATACATTACAGGCATATAGGCAAGAAATTAATACTCATTGCAAAACTTTTTATGAACCAGTATTACAGACATGATTTGAACTGGAAATACATAGAAGTACTATATTACAGAGATGCAATAATTAGCAGTTCCATACAAATATCTGTAAAACAAGTTTGGTGCCGAGTTCTAAGTCTGTGAGCTATATATATATATATATATATATATATATATATATATATATATATATATATATATATAGTTCTTGTTTTATATCCTCAGCCCTTGTGTGCCTGCGGAGTGATCTTAGCAAGTCACTGAACCAGACAGTGCTTGGGGCAACTGGAAATTTGGGCTAGGCTCCTTAATGGTCCTCTGGACTACAAGCCTAGTAACTACCTATGAACCTCATTCTTATAGAAATCAAGGAATGACAATGTTGTGGAACAAAATACTAAGAGTAGTATGACACTCAGTAAATGTTGGAAATTTTTAAAAGAAATGTGGACATTTAGAGTCAAAAGAAGGCATCTTCATTCAGGCAATCAGGACTTAAGTGGTCCTTAATTGTCAGCTAGCCTGATCACTGTTATATATTTATGAGCTTATGAAATTTCTTGACCCAGTTATGCATTGTTGTTGTTTTTTTTTAATTTGAGTGAATTAATATCCCTTCTCTATTCATAGTATCTTGCACAGTTGCATATAGACCCACTAAACATAATGTTGTCTCAACTGATATGCAATTATTCAACCCCAAAACATTTAGAATTCTGGGAGGCTGATACTCTCCATACACTTTATTATAGGTTTAAGTTCCCCATGCTATTTATACAAATTCCAAGATAGCACAAACTCAGTGAAGGGGGTGGGGGAGGAAAATCTAATACTCACTTTCTTGATCTTCTCAGACTATACACCATGACGAGCAATGTTTTCCATTCAACATTGTGAGCACTGGTCACTTATCCAGTGAAAAACATTAGGGCTCCAGTTGCATATTTATATGATGAGAATATCTAATTTTTCTGAAGTAACTGTATTTTTTAATGTATTTACTTTATGTGTGTAGCTATGTTAACATTTATTTTTTCTGTTTATGACAAGACATCTTCTTCTATAGATTTTCACTTATTTAATGTTCATTAGCCTATACAAAAGGATACTTGTTTTGAACTAAAACAGCCTTGCATATTTATTTTCTCTGTTCCTGTATATTATCAATATAGGTTTTCTAAATTTTGTTTTAAAATGTATTTCACTGTTAAGGAAATGATTTTGACAGCTCTTTGTAAACAGATTGTCTGAGTGAAACTCAAGCCTTTAATTCATTAAGATTATAAGATAGGTAAATTTTATTTAGTTATGAACTGAAGAAGTATGTTTAGGTGGTAAACTTTACATCTTGTTTATGCATCCTCTCATTTCTGAGTTTCTCCTGTATACTTTTCAAACTTTAACCATATAGTAAATTAACATACTTACTTGATGCTGCAGCTTAAATCCATCTTAAGTTTACCTGGCTATCAGAATGAAAGAAACCATAACTGGGATTTTGATGCAAATAACACAATGCAAAAGGCATAGTTGTGTGATGAGAGGTGGTATGCAGGACAGAACAATTTAGAGGCACACCTACTACAGTGGCAGTAGGCCAAAATACAATGGCTATCACAGCTGCAAATCAGAAGTAAATAAATAACATTATTATAATTAGGGTGGTTGTGAAAGAAAACAGTGGTAAATACTATGCATGAAGTGATTCAGAAACATATAAAAACTTAAATTCCCAGTGTAACTGTGAGCCATAAAATCCCAGTATGAAGAGCCAGAGACTGTAAAATCGTGTTAGGGGTACCTGCAGGTTTAGCACAAATGTACATGAACAGAGCCATCCTTGCAACCAGTAACCATGGAGGTGCATGTTGCTTATGTAGTTGAAGGTTTGACTGTGAATAACATTTCATTCTCTTCATGACACAGAAATGGTGGAACACTAATGCATTGACAGAGGCACCATGCAGGTGCAGGTGCAGATATACTGCCTTGAAATGCAGGGTCACTGGATGCATGAAACATCCATTCCTGTGGGCATCAAGGTATGTGCAGATTTAAGAATATTGGCTACAGTGAGGCTTCCATTTACTAACAGGTGGAAATGACAGATACTAGTCCATTTTCTCAATGCCGTGATACAGCATGTGAAGGAGTGTATAAGGTTTCCATGCACCACAGAGGAAAGAAACAATGTCATGAAAGCATTTTTTCACATAGACCATTTATCTGAGGTACTGTGAGCAACTGACTACACCCATATTGACATCAAGGTCCTACCTGAGACTCAGGGACAACAGTATATCAACTGTAAGTGATTGCACTATATCAACCGCCAGGTGGATTTCAATGCATATGGTATAAAAATGGTTGGATTGGTGCACTATCCAGGCAGTTAGAGATGCATGATATTCCCTGGAACCATAGTAAATGATACTCATAAAAACCCACAGAACATGAGAGAGAATACATGCTACACCACCTTGTCGCTGATGCAAGACATTGTCAAGTATGAGTTCAGACTGATGATTGCTCACTTCCATTGCCTAGACATATCTGTTTTTTTTTCTTGTAATACAATCCAGAAATCTTCTGCAAAATATTTGCTGTGTGTGCAGTGTTAGACAACATGTTGGTGCACAAACAAATACAGCAGGAGACTGATATTTGGAAATAAGATGTGCTGAAGTCAGCACTAGCAGGAGCAACAGTGGAGGTGCCCATTGGGGAGCCTGTGAAGGGCCTGGATACAAGGGGTGACTATGCAATATGGAAGCAAGAACTGCATGTGATGGCACTGGCTATGAAACAGCAACTGGTTCACAGCTATGAGCATATTAGATATAATAAAAGTTTAACAGTGATGCATGTAATAGTAATACCGGCCTACTTCTTATCATGCATGGAATGGCCATGCTGTGCATCATACACAGGCTATTCAGTAGCAAAGTACAGAGCAAAGTCATTGATAAGTGTTTGCAATGACCATTGTGATGGGGCGGATACTGATGTCAGTGTGCATGTATGTTTGTGTGTGTGAGTGTGTATGCATGTGTGTGCATGTGTGTTATGTCTGGTTGATTGGTGATCTGGGAAAACTGGTCAGGGAGTGGGTGGTGTCTCTGGAGTGCTCTCCCTGGGCAGAGCTGGTTAGTAATAATGGGTGTGTAGGTCTGCATGGACACAGTTCCTGTAGAAGATGCTTTAATGTGCAGAAGTCTTTGTAACAGGTCCAGGGAGCACTCAAGAGGTTTCTGTGACTACCTATCATACCACGTGCTCTCACTGATGAACTTCAGTGGCATGATCCACAACTGACACAGAGGATGGAGTGCTACATGAAGATGAATGGAAGGACATGATACAGGTGGGTTCAGCACATGTACTTCATCCATGTCTGCATTCATGGCATCCCACAATGCCTATCTCCTGACCATACCATGATGGCTATCTCATCAAAAGTAGAAGAGAATTGTTGATGAGTGTTGCAATGCCCAAGGTGTGTGGCCATGCACACAGACAACTTGAGGACACAGAATCTTCATGATGCCATTTAAAAATGTTATATAAATGTGAAAAGTCTTCTTTGAGATTGTCATAAAGGCCATATACCACACCAATCAGCTCTGTAATATTTGTGGCATCATCAGCTTGTGTCTGTATGAAGGTCGTGCATATCTGCTGTGTTGATCAAGGAGACATTCAGCTCAGGCTTGGTGAGGGAACAAAGGCATTGAGAGCTACTAGTACACCAGGGTCTGCTTCCCTCCTTATGCTCTTTGGAGCTGTTGACATCTTCTGATATTTAGGCTGTAAGGGAAGAGGGTGTAGCCTGTGCTGATGTGTTAGCCAACTCCTGTCCTACAGCAGTACTGTGAAAATCAGGGTTGGGTTGTTCAGGCACTAGAGCAGTGTCTGTGAAAGGGGGGGGGGTTAATATGCCTACTGCATTACCCATGCAAGAACATGACACCATGACCGTAGAATGTGCCAGGCTGTAGCAGATGTCATCATCAGGTTCAGATAGTTCCATGATTTCTGGTGTGTTAACATCTATGGTGGAAGACCTTGACACCAAAGCACCTGTAAAAGCAGACAAGTACACCTAGGTTCATCGGTGCTATGTTGTGTCACTCCCACATCCACCTGAATTGACAGCTATTAACAGACTAGCATGCTAAATGTATAGGTCACATACTTTACACAAACTGGTGCTATAACTGATATCCCATTGAGCCTGTAAGAATAAAATGACCATGCTCAGTAAGGGTATAGTTCTGAGTCTGGCAGGTTGAACTCATTGATATGTATGCAAAATTATAGTCATCTGGTGCACTGCCCACTGATGCCCTTGGTAGCTGGTGAAGTTCTGCACCAGTGTCCAGTACAACATTGGATATGAGGGAAGTGTTATTCCCCCAGAAAGAGATAACAGGAACTCCTTCATGTCAGCTTTTGGTGACTGTGTTAGCAGACCTCCTACCCATGGCCCTCTGCTGCCATGTTGCAAACATGATAAATCATGTGGTCACCCTACATGATACTTACAGTCATATAGAGTAATGGCCACTTACAGCATTAACCTGCACAACAAGGCCCTGGCAGACATGCTGGTGGAAAGCTGAGTGTGTCTTTTTCTGTTTTTGGCCAAAGATTGACTCAGGTCATGTAGTTTCTGAAATACAATGCCATTCTTTGCTTTAGAGAACCTCTCTCTCTCCTTTTCCTGCCCTTCGCAGGCATCCTGCTTTGAAAAATCTGAGAACTACACATATGTTAAGCTTTTGGCCTGCTATATCCCTCACACCCACATCTCATTACCCAACAAAAATGTACACAGCTTTCAAGCACTTTATAACACTTGACCCAAAAGAGGCACATGCCATCTGTAAATGTATCTAATTTGTTTTGGCAATTAGATGCCAATTGGAGGTGTGCCTGTGACACCCACCAAAGAGCAGCAGGTACCTGTGAAGAAAAGCTATTGCACTCAGACCTGATATCTGCAGCATGGCATGTGATCTATATGACACGAGCCCACAACATCACACATACAGCCCCACCACCAGTCTAGATGGGTACAACTGTATTTCACTGTACCTGTGTGTCCACATAAGTGCTGGTCTACTACATGCCCTTCCAATGCATTTGGATGCCTTTTCTATGTCAACGACAACATAGACATCTGAACAACATGACCATAGTCAGTGGTACAAAATCACTGGCCCTTTTATGTGTGCTACACTACATTACATTAAGGTTGAATGTAAGCCACACATGAGCATTTCAATAACACTACTTCTGATGGTTTTCGGGTAGAGTGTATGCATCAGTATTGCCTCCCATTGCCTGGACTAGTGCAAACATTGCAGATGTATTACACCACATTCCATACAAGCACTATAGGATTTATTTACCCCACCAAGAAAACAGACATTTAGAAAAGATTCCCGCCCCACACCCAATAAGCAACACCAGAGATGCACAGTTGGATATGTAATCCCTAATGAACAAAATAGGTGAGCATTGGTCAAAGGAAATGTCCCCACCTGCAATCACAACAAAGAGTATAAATTCTGAAATGCATTGTTACTTTAACTCACACAGCTTGGATACATAATTTAAAAAGGCACTTCTCCCAGCACCAAAAATCTGGGATACACAGTTTGAAATTCATCTCACGGACCACTCCCAAACAAGAAGGAGACACCAAGTTTCATTTGTAAAAACCCACTGTCCTCCCAGAACTCTGAATGACATAGAGAACACTTTGCTAGTTTACTTCTCATAGGTTCACAGGTTTATAGGTAAGTATTAGGTTAGCTGCCTTTGTGGGCCATTTTATGCCTAGCCAATTTCCCTTTTGGTGCTCAAATTAATCTATCCCATTTGGTGTTGGATTGGCCTTACCCATCTCATGATCAACAATTCTGTATTACCACTATAATAATAACTATGATCATACCGTAGATAATTTTAGGGAACCAATGCATAGGATAAAGTATTTAGGAGCTGCCACTGTCCATTAGTCATACGGTAAGTAGACTTGGGATAAATTTTCTGTTTCCTAACTATAGATCCTTTACTATGGACAAGAATGAGATTTGTTTTATTTGGATGGGGAGTCTGTTCCAGAGCAACGGTATCACCTGCAAGATAAACCTGTCCTCCAAACCATTCTCTTGATGATACAGAAGAGGTTTTGATCTCTAGACTGAGTATTTCTAATGCCATTTGACTTTCTGATATGCAATAGATCTGTCATTGTTTAGCAATCTGTAGGATATCCAGTATCGTGACAGATTTTTGAGTCAGTCCATTTAGGTTATACTGTTTAGGCCTTGTATCCTTTTAGTAAGGTATCTCTGTGGGTGTTCCAGTTGTTACATATGTCTGAACAGATACATGCCAGAGGAGGCATAATACCTAATAAAATATGTGTAAAGTGGTAAAATGATGTCTCTAGAGCTAGACAAAACCCCTTTGTTTATAAGCTATCCAATACAGAAGGACTTTCTTACAACAATGGACACATGTTGTTTGAAAATTAGGTCACGGTCCACATACGTTCCCAAACCCCAAACAACTGGATCATCTCTTAGGGGTGTATTGTTAATGTGGTAGTTCCCCAGGGCAGATGACTTCCCAAAGGATAAGGTAATGCATTTTTTGGAATTTAGTTTCAGTCCATGATTTTGGCACCAGTTATATATTTGGGACAAACTTTCCTCCAGGATAGCTAAGAAATTTGAAGATTTGATGACTGTTCCTAGCTTGTAGTCATCTGCAAGCTTAGTTATCCACAGCCCTTTGGTTTTGACTTTTACTTCAGAAAAGTAGCTGGCACATCGGAGAGGTCCCAGCACACAACCCTGGGGGACTCCACTGGTGATGATGGTCTCTTTGTAGAAGTAGCTTCCCCTATTTTTATTTCCTGTGTCCAACCTGTGAGCCAATTGGCCATCCACCAGGTTACACAGAGGTTAATTCACAGTTTATTTAGCTTTTCTACAATGCCTGAGTGGGAGGTTATGGCAAAAGCTTTGAACAGGTTGAGATATGCAGTGTGGAACATTTCACCTTCATCCATTGCTTTGGTGACCTTTTCAACAAAAAAAGTCCACCAGACTGTTTAAGCATGACCTTCCCTTGACAAATCCAAACTGAGATGGTTCCAATCTTTGGAGGTTAGCTATGTTCTTATCGATTAGTTTCTATGATACATCTTTCTATGGCTTTGTATTTGAGGCTGGTCAGACTTATAGGCCTACAATTACATGGGTCTGTGAAAGGTCCTCCATCATACCTCTCAACCTCTTAGAGTAAGAAATATGGATAAAGGTACAAATAAAAGTGGGCAAAGCCCCCAAAATAAGGAATTTTCAAATATTGCTCTTACAAACTTCGAAAGTTGATAGAATACCAGATTTTGTATTAGCATGAATTTTCTGAAGAATATAAAGTCTTAAACTTAAATAACTGTCATTATTTTTGAATTTCAATCTTTAATGATTAACCACTAAGTTGCCAGGAAACCATAATTTTATGAAAAATGGACCACAAATATGTGGCCAGAATCTGGATATTCTGCGAAAATCTGTATATCTGAGAGGTATGTCCTCCATAATGCAAGGGAACAATAGTAGCTCTTCTCCATTCACTTCATACAAAACCTGTATGGAGGCTGAGGTTGAACAGTCTTGTTACAAGGTGGATAAATCATGCTTCATGTTATTTAAGATGCCTCCAGGAATATCTTCAGGACTCATTGATGCAGTATTTTTAGCTTTTGATAGCACTTTTAGGATTTGGTCTTGTGTGATAATTGGTGGTGAGCCAGGTTAAAGTATATCTTGTGGGACAGATGGAGGGGTGAGTGAGGGGTAAAGTTAGTGCTGAATTTATCAGCCAGTAGGTTGGTTATATCTTCAGCCTCAAGTATAGGTAACATCATTCACAATCAGCTATGTGCAATGCTGTGGTGTTCTTTTGAGATTACAAACGTAACAACATAACTAAAAAGAATTTGTAATTGTCCTTGGCTTGGGCAGCTATTTTAACCTCAAACTTGGCTAAAAACATATCTCCCTCACAATACACAGAAAAACAAAGGTTAGTCAACACTGCAAAACTCCAAGTCATGAATTTACTAATAAGGCCCGGGTGCCTTATCTCCCACATGTATAACATCTGCGGTGGAGAAAAAAGGACAGTGCAGCATATGTCCTAGCAGATTAATAACCCCACCTGTGTAAACCTCTGTAAGTCAGCAGTCTGCTTTTATCAACCCAAACCCCAGGCCCCAGTAAACTCTAAAAATAAGAGAACTGAACTCATAGCTGTTCTCCAACATGTGCAGGCTGCATCTGCTTAACATGGATTGTTGATGTCCAAAAGGATGTCATCTTTTGTTCACTCTACTCCTTTATCAAAATGTCTGACAAATTCTACCATGTGATTAATACTACAACTGATGTGGCTGTATTTACTGATCAGTTTCAAAGTTAATAGCACAACAATTATAATAATGATCCAATTTCAGGTGAATATCTCTGAATCACACTTTTTTCTTACTGCACAGCTGACCACAGCAGTGGTCCAAGGCTAGTCTTTGATTGTGCACTTGCAGGAGTGGCGAGACACTGCCCCCCATCAGGAATTTGAATATATTTAACATTTTTCCATAGCCCATAGAAACACTAAAGAGCAATAATGGAAGCAGAAGTGAGTACATTCGGCTACACACAATCATATCATTACACTTTTCATAGCCAAACATTATCGTGACATGACATAGATATTTACATGCTAATATACAGTGACGGGGTTCTATTCTGTGCTGCCTCATTGCTTACTGTTTTATGTCACTTGTTGGTTGCATTGTGTAGCAATATGAATGTACTACCATATCCCTTAAAATGCTACCTATGAAGGTCACATGACTTATGATGGCACTGAGTGAAGCAGAGCTCCTAGATGATGTTTTATGTAATCCAAAATATTAATGTGTATAATGCGCACAGACTGCAAGGGTCACCTGCTTATGACATCTTATGAGGGTCTCCAGTATAAGGTTGATATCTGACAGTCTTGCCAGGGAGATGAACAGTGGAGTCACCATTACAGTGTACCTCAGGAGGTGCCATCTAGACCCTCTGTGCCACTAGGAAGAAGAAGTCAGAGGATGTACTTCTGAGTTCTACACTAAATATACATGGCAGGTGAATTTTAGTGTAATGTAATTCATAACTACCAGGGCAACTGCAGTTTCCCATTCTTATTTAATCTTTGTATTTTTAATGTTTTTAGCTCCTGAGCAGGTCGTGGAGAATCAGCTCCTATTCCAAAGGCATATGGACCATATCTCCAGAATGCCATAGCAAAATATTTCCCTAAATTATAAAATGTTGTGGTTACTAGTAATGTCTACTGCCCATAGGAATGCAGACATCTGGACACACCTACACTGTTCATGCAGGAAAATTCAGTGATCCACCCAATAAACATGTGAGTGGTGATCACACTGCCAGGGTAAAGATCATATGGCCAACAAGGTTTGACTTTACAGAATTCCATCTGACAAGCTCTACCACAAACCTCTAGATTTGGTCACTACCAAGCTTTATACCTCTCCACAGCCTTGACAGTCCTATGCAAAGCAATTATCATATTTCTCCATATGCTGCATGCACAGTTAAAAACAAGGCTCATGTCACATGTCACTGCCATTTATTCATACCCAAGACATGCTTTATAACTCCACTCTGTCTTTCAGCACTGGCTAGCATATAACATATTGCTTGTCCACAATATCTTGACAGCAGCCCATTTTTTATGCCACAGAATTTGTTGCTAGTGGCACATCATATTGGCATGGCCAGGATGTTTCCCTGTAACTTCTGCACATGTGGTTATGTCTGCCATGCCCTTTCTTGTTCCTTTCCTATAACATATAGTGGTAGGGACATTTTTCCACACCTTTCATGGACCCCATTGCCTACCAGCACTTCATCTGCATTTTACTCCCACAAACTCATAAGAGTCATGGGTAATATTTTTATCTTAATACCTTTTTTATCCAATTTCCTGCAGTTACACCATATCATGTAGTGTCCTCATTAGGAGCATCCTCCACATTATCACTGCATAACTAACAAAGATTCTGTATTTCTCTAGCTATTTGTATGCTGATAGTCATACATGGAACTGATACTATTTTTTGTTGTTGTTGTAGTACACATATATCTCTCTCACTATCTCTTTCTTGACATATTTTTTTATGTTTGTTATTTTATTTTGTTCTTTTTGTCTATGTTGCTATTTCATACAGTGCCAGTCACAGCTGTTATGTGTTGAACAGCAGTGGTCAATCTGTCCCGTCCTCTCCTGCTAGGTTTTCATCTTCCTCTAGGGGTGTTTCTCCATGAGGTGATGTAGATCATCCAGTGGGGGATGACCTGGCCATTCAATAGTTATCTCTGTTGTGGGGGGGGGGGGGCAGGAAACTTTTTCCCTCTCTGGAGACACTGCTGGTAGGTCCCAGTAGGTTACCTGATGGGAGCTGGAGCAGATGATAAAGGTAGTGTTGGTGGATTATTGGCTTAACATCAGCACTGGTTACTTGGATAATGTACTTGTGTGCAAAACAGAGTTGCAGTCCTGTCTGGCTCTGCCCAGTTTACTGACAGAGGGAGTACCCAGCACACAGAGCAATCATAAATTGGCTGAATATTGCCTTCAGGAGAGGAAAACGGAACTTGTTACCCCACCCTATCCCCCATCATGTTTCATAGGTGTATACTAGACTAATGACCACTAGGGTCCTTATAAGCCTAGATGTGCAAGCCAAATGTGACCCACATAGGAATGATTTACTGACTGCCTCTGTCCATCAGAGACAGAAGTCAGACCAGGGGTGAATTTCTGATTACCCTTCTACTGGTCCAAGTTGTGCTTAAATAGGGATAGGGAAGAGCTCTGTTTCACATGGATGGAGAGTCTGCTGCTCCAGAGAATGACAGTTCTCTGAGAGACATTTCTGTCTGTCTACAGTGTGTCCTATTCATGTCACAAGCAAAATTTAGGACTTCTAATCTAGTAGTTCTGATACTGTTTGTTAAGCAGATGTGCAAAAGGGTTATCAAAACAGGGTCCAGGGATGAACTGTACACCAGGCGAAGATCACCTTCAGAAGTCTCTTTGATACCAAGCAAAGAGACAGGGTTTTAAGGTTATCAGCATAGGACATTGCGTTTATTCCATGTATTTTTTTTTAAGGGACCTTTGTGGACATTCCATTTGCTGCACGTATCTGGTCAGGTAAATACCAAAGGGGGAATTATACTCTATGATGGGTTTGATGAGGGCCAAGTACAGTGGTATGATGCCCTCTCTGGAACTAGATGCCATGCCCTTGCTTATAACTTGGGAGACATAGAAGGATTTTCTTACTGACTCAAACATATGTTGGTCAAAGGCTAGGTTGCTATCTACATGAGGTCCCAGATCCATGATTAGCGAATCAACTTTTAAAGGTGTTTTACTGATAACATAGTTAACCGGGATGTCAGACTTCCCAAAAAGTACTATAATGCATTTCTTGGAAATGAGTTTTAAACCACAACTTCGGCACCAAGCTGTTGTCTGTATTAGACATTCCTGATGGATGTTTTCATCTTGGGAGTATTCAGTGACTGCTCCCACTTTGCAGTCATCTGAAGACTTGGTTAACCAGAGGCCTTTGACAGTGGTTTTGACATCTGAGAAGTAGATGCCAAAAAGGAGTAGACCCAGTGCGGAGCACTAGGGAGCTCCACTGGTGACCCCTCTCACTGATTCTAACTTCCTGGGTCCTATCAGTGAGTTAGCTAGCAATCCAGAGTGCTATAAAGTGGTTTACTCCTAGTTCTGTAAGTTTGTTGACAGTGCCCAGGAGGGTTATTGTATCAAATGCTTTAGCCAGATCTAGGTAGGCACTATTGACCATTTTCTCCTCATCCATTGTCTTAGTTACCTTTACAAATACATCCACCAGATTCAGTAAGCATTACCTTCCTTTGAGAAAGCCAGACTGGGATGGATCCAATGTCTGGAGGTATCTATGTCCTTTTTGATAATTATTTCCATGGCTTTGCAAATAAGACTAGTTAGACTAATGGGTCTGTAGTTTCCAGGATCTGTTGAAGGTCCTCCATTATGAAGAAGGATGACACTCCCAGTCCTCCATTCATGTGCACAAAGCCTGTTTTAAGACTATAGTAAATAATGACTGCAGGGGTCCTGATAACTCATATTTTACACCTTTCAGGAGGCATCCTGGGATTTTATCAGGACACATTGAAGCTGTGTTCTTTGTTTTAGGAAGTGTAGACAGCACATTTTTACTAGTTATAGCTGGGGAGGCTATGTTTCAGGATATTATTGGGGTGATAGCTGGGGGTGAGAGCGGGGTAAAGATGGAAGTGAATGTGCCCAATAACAGGTTCACTATATAGCCAGACTTGGTGAGTGTGGCACCATTAACCACCAGTTCAGCAGATTGCTGTGTGTTGCCCTTGAGATTCCTGACATCGTTGTAGAAGGCTATGCTAACCTCAGAGTTGGCTTTGCTAAACCTAATTGTCTCTCTTCATTGCCTATTTACTTTGATGAGAGAGCTTTTTATCTTAATGAGGAATACCCTTCTTGATTTTTCTCCCATATTTTTTTTTCTTTTGTTGCATGTCCAGTTTAACTTGGGATAACACCAGGCTGATTTGTTTCTGAGGTTAGTCTTAATCTTATTTCAGGTAGGTTGAGCAGCTCCTATGCAGCCATTGACATGGTTATAATGAGTTTCTGAAAGCAATTCAACATAGCTGCCATATTCTCAGAGTTTAAAGGGGTATTCAATTTTAATAAAAATTAACTTGATAAAAGGTAATTTGTTTTGGAGAAGTTCTTAACTGTTACTGGTTTTAATGGGATTACGGAGTTGATTTAGATTTTGAAGGAGACAGGTTTATGGACAGATGAGATGTGCAGAGGGGAGCATTCTCCTATATCTGTGAGCATGAGATCCAGTATGTTGGAGCCTCTAATGACTGTATTCACTATTTGGTCGAGGGTGTTTTAATTTATGAAGTCCAAGAATCTCTGTGCCTGTAGATTTGAGACTATGTATGATTCCCAGTTTTTATATGGCTAATACAATTCCCCCATGAATTGGGTGTTAGGTTGGAAGGTAAGAAACTCTGAATTAAAGTACAAAATTATGGCCCAGCAGGGTTTAAAATACAAATGGATAGATATTACAAGTAATTATAACTGTAGAAAATGTGCAAGCTAATCCAAAAACTCAATTTTCCCACAACTGTTAATTAAAATGCAAGGCTAAGGTCCCAGAAAAAAAATAAATATGCAAACAAATGAAACAGAGCAGAAAAGTACGAAGTACTATCACAACACAGGTCATTATAAATATGACTTAAATTTAAGCAGAATTGAAATAATTAAAATAATTTAATTCTCTTTCCTTTTTGATGAAAAGCTAGTTACTCACAGTTCCACACCTCTCTAAGTCTTGGATAAAATGTGTTTCCTTACATGTGTCACTTCTCTATCCTGTTTGTAGTCCAGTAGTCCCCACCACCTTTTATCCTTTTTCTCTGTCTCTCCATTGTGTTCTCCTAGGGCAGCAGTTTTGTGTCAAATGTTGTTTGGCATTGCGTGTGTGTTTGGTGTTTATCTTTTTTGTCTGCCTCCACTGCCATGAATATATTCTCTTCACAACCCACACCTTCCACTTCCTTCCTTCCCCATTTCTCTTCTTAGAAAGACAAAATGAACACCAGTCTCAAAAATTATACCCTAATTATGCCCTTTATTCCTTACCCCATACCACTTTAACTTTCCTGTGTCCTTTTGTGTGTTCCATTGTTGGCTGTTCCTCCTTTCTGACAGTCCTATACATCTATTTCCTGCTATTTATAAAACAAAAATTGGTGTGACTTTGCTGGGAGGCTTATTATGGTTCTCAACAGTTCTCATAATTACATGACGGAAATGCATGTGTGTACACCTTAGGTGTAGGTATGCTGCATGCACACTACTAGGAAATGATAGTCATATAGATATCATTGGTATGTTCCTGGTCCTGCCCAATGCCATTTTCTGCTGGCAGATTAATTATTTAATTGTTGTTGCACTAATCACCTCCTATTACATTGTTAATTAGCTCTGAGCCATGTGGCGTAACCATGGCCATGCAAGCAATGCTTCTGAATCTCAGGATATGTTCATAAAAATTGTATTAGGAAAATCACTGAAGACAAAGATCTTAAGCCGGTTTTACATATTTTTTATATAACAAGCAAGTCAAGGGTTAGTTTTACTGAAATATGGCTTATAGACAAAGCATGCATGTTGACATATCAACAGCAATCTTAGCGAACAGAAAAACTCTGAAACCAATTCAACAAAAATGCTTTCAGAAAAATTTGCACTAGGAGTACAAGCCACCCTGCACCACACCTGAACTAATATATACCTACTCCAAGGTTGCACATCAGTGGAAAAAAAGCAAATGCTTCTTATACAAGATATTGTTTCTTTATTCTAAGCTTGATTATACTGAACAGAATGCAATAATTACAGTTGGATTTCTGAAGCAAGTTCTCTAGAATAGCAGGTGAATTTAAAGCCCTTAAATTCCCTGGCATTTGTTTTGGATGGTTTGGAGATTTTGACGGAGAAAGTTATTAGTTTGAGGCCTGACTTGATCCATGAGGGGATATCTTGGGATAGTACAGACTGTTTTTTTATGACCAGAACAAGTATATTCTGTTCTCTAGTAAGTTCTTTAACAATGAGTTCAAGGAAGTTCTTGTTTATAAAATCTAATACTCTTTGTGAATAGTCTGCATTGGTGGTACAGGTCCCCAGTTAATCGTTGTGTAGTTAAAATCACTGAGGATAACATCATTCCTACTTATGAGGAGGTCATCAAGAATATTTAAGAATGTTATATGATTTTCTGGAGATAGTGGGAGTCAAGCAGCATACTATGATCTGATAACTGGTCTTGTTTAGCATGATTTGATTCTCTATAAGCTCCATTTGCAAGTCTCCTAGTATCTGTCTCAAAGTAATGTGATGCCTAACAAATATGAATACAGCATCATAGCTTCCATCAGGTCTAAGTCATGGATACCAACAAAATCCAGCTACTGAGAGAGTACACTCTGGGTACTTAAACCAGGTTTCTGTAATAACCGATGTATGAATGTGCTCCAAAAGCAGAAGGAAATTAACTTCCAATAATTTTTTGTATAGACTTCTAGCATTAAATAGAACCATTCTGATAAAGCCCGGTGGATGATTTGTTTTGGAAGTTAGGTTGGGAGTGCTAGAGTAATTCTGTTGTAAATATGCTGAAAGATAAAGCATAGAATAAAAGGTTTGCTTGAGTTTAGCAATGTAAAATGGGCATTCATACTATATGTATAACAGACAGGCTTCTCTTCTTCACAGCATCAGAAAAAAGCCGAAAAAAAGCAATTTTGGAGAGCAAGTATTACATGCTTTTCTCATGTTTGCAGAACAGTTTACAAATATCCATTAACAGACATGCTTTTTTATAAACTCAGCAAAACTTGCCTCAAAAAGATGTTTTTCAAATATCAGCAGAACAGATGTTCCCTTTCAGGCTTCTGATTGCGCACATTCTCACATCAACAGAAGTGCTTACAAGTAAATCACAAAAGGACGATTGGACATGATTTCCAATAGAAGACCAAAAAAGATACCAAGAGGAAAAAACAACATCTATGTGCGTGACTAGAACTGTATATAAGAACTGTATTAATTCAGCTATGTGAGAGGTATTATGTAGAAACTTAGGTTTCGAGGAAACTGGAAAATGAAAAGTCATCATCATTCATATCTGTAATGAAGAAAAACTTTGGAAATATATGCTACAAACTGACTGAAGAGTACATGTTGTTTGTTATAAAAATAAGTTATTTATTTGTAACTGTGCTTACAGTTAGTATCTATAGTAGCAATAGTAGCTGGTGCTTACAGTTAGTATCTATAGTAGCAATAGTAGCTGCAAAATACATTTCTTTATCAGTATGCAATTTGGAAGGCTTGGTGCTTTAAACAGACTGCAGTTGCAGGCATACAAAACTCTGTGTCTCTGATTTAGCAGTAAACAGCCAGCAAGACTTTCCACTGGATTCTCAAAAGCTTGCACGGCATGCAAGATCGGTGCAGGATCCCAAGTAGGCAATATGTCCACCGTGCGATCCAGGAACAACCTGCAGGGGCATGCATGAGTGCTCCTGCACTAATCTTGCACAGACGAAGCCATTGTATGCAAATCATCCCAGTTGCAGGAGAAAGCCATGCAAATGAGATGAATGTGCAATCCAGGAAGCTTGCGACCATCCGTGCAGGACTAGTGCAATCAGCAGAAATGTACTTGATTAGCAACAGAGTACATGACTGCAAAATCCAAAACAGAGCTATGACAGCCAGATATAAAGGCTGCATATCATGTAGTAAGCATGCCAATGGCCAAGTATAAGGCCATTGGCATTGCAAACAGTACAAAATTAAAAAAATCAATGTTTAATTCCTATTAGCCGATCATGGCTGTTTAAGACTAGGGCAGTGGCGCTCAAATGAGATCGGGGGAAAATAAAACGAACATAAATTAAGTATTCTAACTAAAATCAGTATTCTGCCATGCAAGTCAATGTCAGGCAGAAGACAACATGGCCCATGAGTAGTGGTTGCTAAGGGGGTAGACTCAGTGTGAGACATGTAACTATGCATTAGCAGGCAATCCTATGCAAATGAGGGGAAGACTAGCAAATTCCAGTTTTCCCCAGGATGTGAGGCAGGTCCCAACAGTGTAAGAGTATGATTAGCTGGGTGCAAGCCTAGGAGGTAGGTAACATCATGGGGATGTGTGTCAGGCATACTGTAAGTGGATTGGAGCCCTGTGGCTTGGGGTTGCTCCTAGCTAAGCACAGCTAAAGTAGAGGGTGTGTATAAACTTGCCTAGCAGTCTTTACAAAGGCTAAGCAGGTGTGCACACTGTGCACCAGGTCATACAGGAAGAAAAAAAGAGGTTAAACCAGGAAATAGCAGCAGTGTGCACATTTGACCACTTTGTGTGCATGACGCACACACAGGCAGAAACAGGAAGGCAATGTGAAGGGAAAACAGCATCAGAAAGGTAATCAATGAGTACTAGCTTAGCTGGCAGATGAAATATATCAGAACCAACCAATTACACAGGCAGCAGACCAGCCCAGCCCAAAACACTACTATAAACCATGCAAATACCTACCCCTCCATTTTTTTCCACACTCTACACCACCGGTGTAAACAAGCAAGGAACTTTTAACACTCACAACTGCAAAATGTTAGGGGCTGCAATAGCTACCATACAACTACTTGTGGAAGAGGCTGAGGGTGGCGAGGATGTGAATGCCACTGAGCAATGCACAGTGAGAAGATGGAGAAGAGTGTACAGACACAGGGTAACCAACCAAGGGCTACATGAGCTGGAGATAGTGGAGCGCTATAGTGTGGAGAGGGACCTCCTACAGCAAATTGTTGAGCTGTGCCGGACATGCCTCACACACAGAACTAACAGAGGTGAACCCATTCCAGTGGATACAAAGGTATGTGTAGGCCTAGAAATACTAGCTACAGGTACCTTCCAATGGCCAACTGGGGATATGATAAGGATCTCACAGGCATCAGCATCCAGGGTACTTCATCAATTCCTAGATGCCATGTCAGCACATGTCAGTGAGCACATATATTTACACCCATGAGGCATTGGCCAGCAATATGCAACTGTTCCACCAAATAGCAGAATACTCTGAGGTAGTGGGTGGTATAGACTGCATGCACATATGCATCAAAGCATCACCCGGTGAGTGGGGTAGGGTCTACATTAACCGCAAGGGCTTCCTTTCCATCAACTGCCAGGTCATGTGCGATGCTCAGGGCATAATAATGAACATGTGTGCTGGCTGCCCTGGAAGCTATGACGGTTCCCACATCTGGCATCTGACGCAGCTGTACCAGGGATTTGCCAATGGGGACATCCTACATGGTCACCTAGTGGGGGATGCTGGATACACAATGGAGCCATGGCTTATGACACCCATCAGAAATGCACACACACCTGAACAAGAACCCCTTAATGAGGCACACGCACAAACAAGACTCATAATAGAGCGTGTGTTTGGGATGCTCAAGTCATGGTTGCGGTGCCTGGATACATCTGGTGGAATCTTGCAGTACTCACCAGCTACATGTACCCAAATTATCCTTGTATGTGCCATGCTACACAATATGCTCCTGTGGAAACAGCTGCAGCAGAAACAGCATGGGGCAGGGCCACACAGCCCCCCACCATTGCCAAGGCCTGCATGGGCACAGAATGACTCGAAGCAGGAACAACCTGAGCCTGCCACAGTAGGTAGAAGGAGGCATGCCCAGTATGCCCTTGCCTTGGCAAAGAGGCCATGCATAGCACATACACTGACACGGGAGGAACCCAGGGAATAACACCTCCCTCTGGCTCTCACATACAGTAAAATGGATGCCAAATATTACACTACCTGTGCCTAACCATGTGTAGGGAGTGTGCTATGTGCATCCGACATAGGCAGCCCTGCAGCACCACCCTCAATACTGGGACACCCACAAGGTAAGTGACTCACACATGCCAGTCAAGAGGGGGGGGTCACATACCCAACAACAGTCACAGCCAGCAGGACAGGTGTAGACAAACACAAACAAATGCTGTGCTATGGCCTCTGAATGAGGCCTATGGGCAAACCCCCCCAGGCCTACACAGACTGACTACAGCAAGCCAGGCAGTGGGATGTCAGTTGGGAAGGCTAGAAAGTCAGACACTAATATGTAGGTAATTATAAGCTAAGATCAGTAATACACTTGTATGCCTCTAGCCAGCGTGATAGGTAAGACCACAGACTGAAATGGAGTACCCGACATAACAGCACAGTCCTAGCAAATGTGTACAAGTGTCAGGTGTGCCCCCCATCCTACGTAGACATATAGTAATAGTCAGTTGTGCCCCCCCAATCCTGTGTAGAAATGTGGAAATAGTCAGGTGTGCCCCCCCGCTATGCAGAAATGTAGTAAGAGTCAATGCCAACTGACAGAAGGATAACCTGCTGAGACAGCATGCTACCTATCAGTGTACAACACAAACGGCAGCACTGCAGTACAAACTACCTTGACTTGACCCACACATGCAATATAGACGGCCATACTGGGCATGCTCAGACACTTAGAGAAATGAAGGCAATGTAAGTCAACAACATCCTAAAAGGTCACACTGGGCATGCTCACACACTTTAACACATGAAGGCCATGTCTGCAAACACCAGTGGACCAGACATATCTGGCAGTCGCAGTTGTTAGTGCATACACTCGTCAGTATGCACCACTCACGCCTTGCACACACAGTGGATAGGAATACAGACATGTATGTAAGGACAACACACTATAATAAACCAAAGGCAGACGGACATAGATGTGTGGAAGAGGGTGACTGTAACAAGGAGCAACCCAGGCCTGTCCCACCCAGCACACAGCCAAAGGGCCTCAAACACATGAGGTGCAGATGTCACTCACTGCAGATACTAGCTCCAGTATCTGTCAGCAGTACAGACTATGTGGTGCACGTGCCAGCTGTGCAACATGACTGTACAAGGCAGTAGTCATCTAGCAGCTGCATACACTTACGTGTGAAATATGACCCTGTGTGTGCCTGCATGTGGCATGTCAACCACTAGAGGAGTGGGTAAGGGCCCATGCACACACACTGCCCTCCCCATAGCCCTACTATGACAAGCCTGCTGAGGTCATCCAATGTGAAATACACCTTTGGGAGAGTTTTGCCTACTAATTATGTGGCGTGTACTGTAACTGTGTACTGCTATAGTGTGAGAAGCTAGTTAGGTAGCACTTTGAATCCCAGACTTGCCAACTGTGTTTGTGTGCATGTCCATCTGACTGTGTAGAGAACAATGCTTTTTAGGGTAGTCACATTCCCAACAATTTTAATGCACAGCTTAGGCAAGGCTGATGATGTCATCCACCTAGAAATACACCTCTGTGAAGATTGTAGCCCAGTAATCGCTATAGCGCATCCTGTAACTGTATACTGCCGTCTTGTGATAAAGTAGTTACGTAAGTATTCTAATCCCAGACATGGCAACTGTGTGTTTATGTGTGTGTCTGTCTGACTGTGTAGAGAGCAATGCTTTTTAGGGTAGCCACACTCCCACCAATTTTAATGCACAAATTAGGCAAAGCTGCTGATGTCATCCACCTAGAAATACACCTCTGTGAAGATTGCAGCCCAGTAATTGCTATAGCGCATCTTGTAACTGCATACTGCTGTCGTGTGATAAAGTAGTTAGGTAGGTGTTCTAATCCCAGACATGGCAACTGTGTGTGTGTTTGTGTGCATGTCTGTCTGACTGTGTCAAGAGCAATGCTTTTTAGGGTAGTCACACTCCCAAAAATTTTAGTGCACAACGTAGGCCAGGCTGCTGATGTCATCCACCTAGAAATACACCTCTATAAAGATCGAGGCCAGTAATCGCGTAGCATGTCCTGGAACTGCATACTGGTGTCATGTGATAAAGTAGTTAGGTAGGTGTTCTAATCCTAGACATTACAACTGTTTGTGTGCATGTCTGCCTGACTGTGTAGAAAGCAAACCCTTTTAGGCTAGCCACACTCCCCACAATCCAAATGCTTAACCTTTGCAAGGTAGCTGATGTCATCCACCTACTGATACATCTCTGGGAAGCTGTGGCTCAGTAATCTCCATAGCGTGTCCTGTAACTGCGTCCCATTGTAGTGTGATACACTACATAGGTAGGTGTTCTCTTCCCAGACATGGCAAATGTGGATGTATGTGTGTGTTCCATTGTCAGTGTAGGGAGCAATGCTTTTGAGTCCATGTACAGACACTACAACCTCCAATGGTCCACTTTGACAAGTGTGCCAATGTCATCAACTGTGAAATACACCTTTGAGGAAGTAATAGGCCAGTAATCCCTGTGGCATGTGCCGTAACTGTGTACTCCTGTAGTGTGGTTACGTAGGAGCTCTAACCCCAACTTTGGCAAGTGTGTGTGTGTGTGTGTGTGTGTGTGTGTGTGTGTGTGTGTGTGTGTGTGTGTGTGTGTGTAGAAAGCAATGTTTTATAGACTAGGCACACCCCCTAAAATTTAAATGCTCTACCTTGGTAAGGCTGCTGATGTCATCCACCCTGAAATATACCTCTGGGAAGGGTACAGCCCAGTAATCACCATAACATGTGCCATAACTGCATACTGCTGTAGTGTGATTCAGAACTCTGGTAGGGTTCTATACCAACCTATGACACTTCGGATGTTTTGTGTGTGTTCCACTGTCTGTGTAGGGAGCAATGCATTTTAGGGTAGATACACTCAGTATATGTCAAATGCCCTACTTTAGTATTCCCGCTGATGCCAGCCAATGTCATGTACACCTTTGGGGAAGAAGTACTGCAGTAATCACAGTGGCACTTACTGTAACTGTGTAGTGCTGTAGTGTAATAAACTAGTTAGGTAGGGATTCTACTCCTGGACATGACAGGTGTGTGTGAGTGTGTGTGTGTGCATGTGTGTTTGTACCTCATGTCCTGTGTGGAGAAGGGTGAGTGTGTGTGTGACACCTGTACCCAATGGGTAGTGGGTTTTACAGTTTTCTTATATGGTGGGCCTAGTACGTATCACAATGTCCACTGTACAAGGAAAACAGCTGTGAAATAGCCGAGAGGCTGGGGTGCATATCCATACCCATACATGTGACATCAAGGCCAGGCAATCACAGTTAGCAAACCCAGTATTAACCAAAGCATACTCTCAACCCATGTATCATAAACACACACACATGGCAAGGCAACAGCCATGATGTGTGTAGGACACTGCATATTGGCAACTGATAGTAACTATGGTGTGAATGCAGTGGCCTACAGAGGCCATGGCACCCTGTCCATCAGTACGATAGGCACATAATTGCGGACAGTGCACCTTCATTATGTTTCCCACTGGATGGCTGCAACAACTGTGGTTCCATCAAATGTGATCCACAAAGGATATATCATGCCTTACACACATGCCCTGTATGGACAGATGTCACTGACACCAGGGAATGCCTGTAGCATGCTATCAATGTAGGTGCAGGGTCAGCCTGCTGTCCATTACCTGGCCCCACCACATGGGGGCAGGACTGTCACATCTGATGATAACATTCTGTATACACAACATGGGCCAGACAAACCAGGTACACTTCCACATGCCACTGTACATGAATGTGGGACATGTGCACATCCCAAACACCGTCCATGTCATGGCGTATAGAACACATACATGTCAGGCATTGCACAGTGTTGGCCTCGCACAACAGCAACCCAGGAGACTGGATGGTGAATACTATACCCACCTGTGTGGTCCAATACGGACACTACACCCCTGGGCCATACTGCAGATCATTCTCATGTGGCCTGATGCCAAGGTATACCGCTCACCTAGCCTTGTACAGCCATCTGGCATCATCAACCACTACACACCCGTGAAAAACTGCACACATACCCACTGGTACTAGCACTCTGTGTCTGTGTGTGTGGTGTATGATGCTTCTGACCACATTCACAGCCAGTACCACCCCCAGTAGCATACTGAAGCATGCTGTCTAATGTCAGACACAGTCACATACACTTTGACCATAGAACCCCGGATAATGTCTGTGGGCCAATTGATACCTATGCATTACTGTATTGTGGCAAGATAACTGGTTAGGAAGTGTAATCATTACCCTGCCAAGTGTGGCAATGTGTATGAGTCCCTTACAGAGTGGGGCTGTGTTGACACTAACAACTATTCATGTGGACAGGCTCATGTGCTACACCAACTGTACCACAACAGTGTTGCAGATGTCACTCACCAGCACATATACATCTGGACAGCTCACCAACATGTTAGCTATGTGGTGCATGCAATAACTGCATTCACATGTGATGGCTATGCATAGACAGTCAGGTGTTTGAAACCCCATACTGGTAGGTGTGTGACACAAACATGCTTAGGTTTTACTCACCCACATCTTTCCTGACATACTTTGTCTCTGTCTGTCCTGCCCACACCCTCTCTGGTGGTTGTGGGATGTACACTTGCTTTGCTAGGTAGCAGCTTGTGTTTTGTAAGAGATGGTCATGTTCAGTTGATGGTCTCTGCACCAGTTGCAGTCCTCCTCTAGCTCAGTGCATGTGGAACAGCTGTGATAATGTTCCCATAGCTAATTGCATGGTAACACACTCCAATATCTAGAAGCATCATTTTGGTGTTGGCCCTTTACATCCACTGTGTGCAGGAACTAGATCTGTTGTTTGGCAAAATGCATCTCAGATGGGGTGGGGATTTACCTCTAACAACTTACACTGTGGAAACAGGGCAATACACAGGAGGGGGATGTGCCTGACCTGATACAGACTGTAAGTGCTGCTATACTGCATGTGGAGTAATGTTGGTTTAACAGAGTGTGCGTGTGGATATGGCTATACTACATGTTGTAATACCTGCCATGTCAGTATTATGTTTCTGAGGATTCTGCATCTGCAGGGTCGTCTGCAGACTGGGCAGTGTGTTGTGCCCTTGGTGTCATGTGTTACCCACTGAGCATGTATCTATGAACTGCAGAAGGTAGTGTGAGGATTGCAGTCTGTAGATGGTGAAAGCCCTGACAGTTAGTGACGTCATATTCCTCATAGGACACATGTTGCAACAAACCCTGTTACCACAATACATGTATGAGATTATCACAGCAACATGTCAATATTGGCCCTGTCTATGTGCTTCCAGCCACATCTCTGTCACCCCCCCACCATATCACCTTCAACAGACTATACACACAACTCATTAGGTATGGCTACAGCTTAACTACCATTTGGACAGATGGTGTAGTGTACCACACAATCTGCTATGTGATTGTAGTCATGTCCCCAGTGTGGAGACTAACATTGATGGTCTGTTACAGACTATTCACTTGTATGCCATTGTCAGGGCCACTATGGTTACATATATGCCAGTGGTATGGCTGCTCTGAGATTGCTGCACATCTGACAATCTGTGTTATAGGGGGGTTCTATGCATGCTGTTGGACATGTACCGGGATTGTGTAGACTATTACTACCAACATATGTACTATGACCGTGACACAATAACATGTATGTGTTCCACTGGCCAACTGATCCACCTCTCCACAACCATCTGAACAGGATACCTGGCCACATCACATGTGTGTGCCAACCTGGGGCCTCCTTGTGTACTGTTACAGCCATACCATCAAGTGGAACCACCCCGCCAGCACACAACAACATGTCCCTATCCCCTGAGCTCAGGTCTAGGGTCTGTTCCATACCAGACTCCACAGACACATGAGGGATGTGCTACATCCATCTGAGGCACCCAGTACACATTCACATGGCCAACATGCTCCTCCTGCTCAGCCACCAGACCTGGCACCTTCAAGCTGTGGACAGCTGTTGTGAGTTGGAGTTGGTGGGAGCCTTGCTCCCATTGTGCCCATATTGGGCACCACGGTGCATCCACATCACAGAGTGCACACACCGTCCATGGTGTTTACCCACCAAGTGTCCCATACCACCCCTGTAGACTGTCCTCTATATCTACCAATCCTGACCACCTCCACATGCATGGGCACTGTGATGCTAAGATGGGACTAACATGTGACATACCCGTCCATGGTGCACACACTGCCAGCTGTTGATGTCTGGCTGTATTGCTATGTGTGCTGCTGCCTTGGACATAGCACACATCATTGTGATAGTGATATAGGGGACAGGTCTTACCATACATATCTGTTTGTGTGTGTGTTTGTACCAATGTAGACATATGCATATCAGTATTTATCTATATGTGTGTAGATAAATGTGACTTCATATATATGTGCACATATATATGTCTACACATGGGTATATGTATATTTCTGGATATACATGCTGATATACATATATATCTTTAAATATTATATATGTGACATATGTATACATATGCATACCGATATATGGGGTACATTCAGACATCATCTCCACAATCTCACAACACCTTCCTGCACAGCTGCACTGTTCTGCCTTGCTACAACACAGACAGGTGCCACATATGGACATGGCCTGACATTAGGGGGCTATATGTAGGAGCCGATTGCAGGTAATAATATTACACACCTATGGCATTCCGGCATGCTACATTACAGATTCACCTGAGTATCCTGCCAGTGGTGGGCCATGGAACCCACATGTCCATCATAATGGCATTACTTCCACCACCAGCTAGTGGCCACATAATATACATACTTCCCATTACCCTACACACACTATGATGGCTTACATCTTGTCTGTCAGTGCTGACTTGCACAGTTAATGGCTATGGCCCACTACACACAGGGACAGACACTATTGTCCATAGCAGTTGTTCAGTTGAACATCATCACAACAACACCTGATGGCACATATAGCTCATTCCATACCATCTATCCCATTATGATGAACCAGGTGCTACATTCTATTACATGTATATATACTTCACGTACCTGTTTGGGAATGATGTCTTGTTGAATGACAGCTGGCTAAATGCCTGTGACATCAGCCTTTTGTTTGAAGAGCTTTGTCCTTTCTTTCTTTTACTTTTACTCTTCCATTCTCTCTCTCTCTCTCTCCCTCTCTCTCCAGTAAATGGATTGAGCTGCTTTGAACAGATTGCAGCCTGGCTTTAGTAGGTGATGCACATGAGCAAGTGATGGCCTCTGCACCAGTTAGTGTCTTCCACTTGCTAACTGCATGCAGCTTGCTGTATAGTACCTCCAATTACCACTGTCATGGCAACCACCTAATCTAATTCCCCACATCATGTGGGCATGGTATCTTTACCTTTCCTGTGTAATGGACATCCTTCCTGTGTGTGGGCATCAGTGTGACAGACAGCAGGTAGCAATACCTCTTACAGGAGAACCAGCACACCCAGGCCAGCTACATATTTGTAGGAGGTTCCAGAACTACAGACAGAGTGTGAGTAGAGTTGTGTTATGCTTTGTATAGTACTGGTGTTACAGGGTGTGTGTGTGTGTACATACTAGTTTACCTTGGAATGCAGTCTGTCTGCATAGCTCTCACCTGTGGGCCTATCAACTTGGTGGCCAGAGGTGTGCCTATCATGATTTATCTGTCCTCCACACAGGTGCTGTGTCTGATATTTCACTGGAAGTATGTGTGACGAGTGCTATCAGTACATGGCTACATCCATTTATGTTTCTACCCTCATTTCCCTGACTAAGGGTATGTTGCAGACTATCTTGTGACACCAGCAACTTGCTTAGTGTATGGCAACAGCTTTCCACATAATGGCCTGTGCTCCACCCTCTGTCCTCCACCTACATGCCAAGCTTTGCACATATGACATACTGTCAGGGGTTGTTTTGTAGTGAGCTGTGAGTATATCACACTGCCATTGCTGCCATCAGTCCACTGCTGTTGTATCCCCCACACATATGGTGGGGCTGAGACCATATATGTGTGGGCTTCACCTACACAATACATGTGTGCCCTTATGCACTCCAGAGGCCAGTGTATGTAACAGTGGTATATGGCCCTTTATTATTGAGTCTGGGGGAGAATGCACCATAAATGACCTAGGCTGTTACAAAATGTGGGGATATCAGGGGTGTGCTGCCTTAAAGTATCTAGATGTACAGTACCATACACTTCACCTATATTTACATTACTTACATAACTTGGGTTGATGCAGGCCTACTGCCTACTGCTATACAGACTGTTCTGTTTGTCAGTGTGCTTGTGATGGTGTCGGTTATGCCTTGTTATGTAACAGTTACATCCCATTTGGTCAACTGAAGTCTTTACCACCTAGTGAATTTGTACAGAGTGTAGACAGAGGCTGCTGAACTATATACCTGCATTACTTACTGTTGATAGTTTGGTATCATGTGGCCCAATCTGTCTTTATTATTGTACAATATGAATGGCTTGTAATGGACAGCAACAATTGTGAACCTTTCCAAACTACTGTATTAGTATAACTGTTTCACAGTTACAGTACTCTGTTTTTATGGATGCCAGTGTCTGAACAGCTATAATAGATGGCATATAGAATTGTAATAGTACACAAATAAAGGTTATCCATTTCTGCAAACCTGTGTGTGGTGTTTTATCCTATGACCTCTCTGTGGGCATATGTTGCAGGCAAAAATTGTCATTTGTATGGGTGGCCCGGCCCATACAGTGCCCAGTTGTTAAGGTGTTAACTGTAGGCATGGTGGCTGTTCCATATTATGTGCACCTTCTACATATGTATCTTGCTGTACATATCTCTGCATGTGTCTGTGTAGTCACATGTATATCTATCTATATACACATATATCTATCTATATATATATATATATATATATATATGGATATCTGTATCTGCATACGTGTGTCTGTGTATATGTATCCTGGGGATGTTGATAGCTTCCATATTGTACATTTTCTATGGGAGCCACACTCTACTGCATGATATGTTACCAATACAGGCCTGACATCATACAGGTGGGCTGTAGTACTGTTTACATGTTGTGCACATGTCATGTCAGGTCCTGATTATGTGATCTGTAAAACTTTAGTGTATTGCAGGACGGACGTGTTTGGCTGTGATAGGAGGTATGCCTACTCGTACACGATGTATATTGTTTGGGGTGTCTCAACCCCATTAATGGTGCATGTGGACATGTTTGTATTTGTCAATCTATCATTGCTATCTACAGATGTGTGGCCATGGATTCACTTCAGAAGCTCGAAATAATTAAATCTCGAATTTCAGTATCTTGAGCCCAAGAAGTGGAATCCTAAAACAACGAAAACTAAAAACCGCGAAATTCAAAACCTCGAATACTGGACATTTTGAATTTTGCGGTTTTACCACACACACACACACACACACACACACACACACACACACACACACACACACACACAAAACGCACCATCCACCACACAAACACACACAATCACTCTACTACATAAAAGCAGGGGGGCAAGCCCCCCCCACACCTTCTTGAATATTCTCACTTTGAGGTCGCACTACATACAAACACACACAAAACACCACCACACAAGCTACTTTCTCTTCACTCACACACATCACAACAACAAAACACACTGACACATTCCACAGCCCCTACCCAAACCCCTTAACACACACACTTACCTGAATACATGACCATAGCGGAACTTTAGAAGCGTTAAATTCAAAATCTCCGGTATTCGAGGTTTTAAATTTCGTGCTTCTAAACTTTCACTATTATGTGGATTTGGCTTCTTGGTCTCAAAATACTGAAATTCGAGATTTCAGTATTTCGAGCTCCTGAACGGAACCCATGGCTATCTCTCTCTCTGTATATATATATATATATATATATATATATATATATATATATATATATATATATATATATATATAGATATATATATAGATATATATATTTATATGTATAGATACAGGTATATAGATATCTACATCTATTGATAAGTTGTATCTGTTTAGATATTACTATATTTACTCACACAAATACATTTACATGTTGGAATACATTCTCTGTACTGTTGAATGACTGGGCTGGTTGATATGTTTTGAATACATCAGTGTTATGTGTATATGATGTGGCTTAGTGGTAAATAACTTTGCCTATGGTGTGTGGGGTTCTGTGTTCGAGTCTAGCAAAGGCCGGTTATTTTGTTGCTGGGCAGAACAAGGGCCATTGGATACAGAGTGGTTAAGGTACATTTAGTCAGCTGTTAGCGGGTTTGCATGGAGGTAAGCGCTGCTAACCTGCCTTACATCTGCTTACAGGGTGTTAGCTTCAGATTTACTTAACCAGTGTAGTCATTGCTTAACGCCGTGCAAACAGGCTGAAGCCCACTTACTAGTGCTTACATACGCTTACTATTGCTTATTTGTGCATAAACCTGCTTACTCCAGTTGAGCTCCCCGAGCTCCACGTACACAGCATCTATCCATTTCCAAGCTGCTAGCCCAGCCATACCACACCTCCACATAGCCCTCCCTGCACATCTTGGTACTCATCCAGTATACTGTCCCGACCCAAGCTTCTTCAGGCTTTTCATCCGTTTCATCCATGTATGTATGAGCCTTGCCTTGATCGTCTTCCAGTAAAGGTGTAAACATCAATGTGACTCACAATTTTTGGTTTGTCACACAAGGAATGGACCTGTTTTTGTGTCAAGATTAGACTTAGCTGGTCTACACTGTCTCTCCCACTGGTAGCATCCTGTCAGGAGTTTGAGAAGCAATGATTTGCTCACACACCTGGCCTGCCTCATCTCCCGGTTTTGCAGAACCGACATTCCTGGTTTGACATTCTGTGTATGAAGCACAGCCATACGCCCCCACAACATGTACCGTTTTTTTATTATTCTCTTACATATCATGCAAGACTACTGTTCTCACAGTATGATTGGACAGGCACTGTTTTTATGATACACATAGACTGCTCAAAATACTGTATTTGAACAATGTACACA
>NC_056746.1:598288815-598453815 GCF_019279795.1 Protopterus annectens | reverse complement strand
GGAACACAAAGGAAATATATACAAATGTCATAAAATCGCAATGTAATACAAATCAGGATTTCACCATAATACGGAATGGTAGGCATGGTACACCACAACCAAGGTGCAAGGGTTGCTAAGGGGCTGCAACAGTGTTTGGCGTGGTAACTATGAATTAGTCAATGCCATGCAAATGAGGCAGGTAATACTGAATCGCAAACATCCCGCCGGATGAAGGCTGTACCATACGGCGCAGCACTATAACACCGAGGAGTGGCTCAGAAGAGATACATGACATCAGCAGAAGGGTGTGCCACAGTAGCAGTAAGCACATTGGAGCAATGCAAATGTGGCCTGGCCGTTGCTAAGCAAAGCTGCAGGACAGGGGTGGGGAGGAAGGTATAGAATAATTTAGCTGAGAGCACATATGGTGCCCAACAGTGCATGTGTACGGGGATGAAAACGTGCCCAAAACCCAGTAAGCGGATGCACGCGCCACGAACAATAGCACAAACAGGAAGGTCAGGGGAAGAAAAGAAGGAAATGCTGAAGAAGGGTACTTGGAGTACTACGGAGCAATTAACACCAATCAACTCACGGCAGCCAAATGACGGCAGCTGACAAGTCTGCTCGCAGAAACCTGCAAAACAGGGTAGGGGAGGCATTGGATTGCAAAGAAAGGAGGGGAGGCATTGGATTGCAAAGATAAGAGATCTGTCATAGCAGAGCAAAGCAAATCTACAGTAGACCGGCAATAGAACACATTACACAAGATAAACCAGGTCTAGGAAAGTACAAATGAAAGCAGGCTGCTGGATGCATGCCAGAAAATGGTAGGTGAAACGTGCAGAAATGTAAAGGGAAGGTCAAGAGGTAATCCACGGCAGCCAAATGTAATTCAACACCAAAGGCACCACAATAGTAGTTCCGGTAGTAAAACACATAAGATACCCTGTAGCTACGATCGTACATACACACCCTATGACATCATCGGTGTTCACAGCACAATAGTATAAAGTGTGAAAGCACCCTACACACACCTGTGTATTCCCAAACACTGCACCATAGGTGTAAACACACGGGGAACTTTTAAAATGTACATGTTGGGAGCTGCTATAGCTGTGATTCATCAGCATGTGTTACAGACTGACGGTGTTGTGGAGGATGATGCCGACAACCACCGCAGGCCCCGGAGGAGGAGAAGAGTGTTCAGACCAAGGGTAACCTACCAGGGGCTACATGATCTGGAGATAGTAGAGTGTTACAGGGTGGACAGGGACATCTTACAGCAAATAGTGGAGCTGTGCCGGTCACGCCTGAGAACCAGAAACAACAGAGGGGAACCCCTCCCAGTGGACACGAAGGTATGTGTAAGCTTGCGAATACTAGCCACAGGTACCTTTCAAAGGCCAACTGGAGATGTAATGGGGATCTCACAGGCATTAGCATCCAGGGTACTACACCAGTTCCTGGATGCCATGTTACCACATGCCAATGAGCATATATAATTCCCCCGAACTCAGGAGGAGTTGGCCAGCAATATGCGTCACTTCCACTGTGTGGCACACTACCTAGAGGTACTGGGTGCGATAGACTGCACCCACATACATATCAAGTCACCACCCGGTGAGCATGGTAGGCGCTACATAAACAGCAAGGGATTCCACTCCATCAACTTCCAGGTCATGTGCAGTGCCCCAGATATCATGGATGTGTGTGCTGGCATCCCTGGAAGCTATCATGACTCCCATATCTGGCATGCCTCACAGCTGTATCAGGTATTTGTAAGGGGGGACATCCCACATGGCCACCTTGTGGGGGATGCTGGCTATGCACTGGAGCCGTGGATGATGACTCCCATCAGAAATGCACACACACCCATGCAAGAACGCCATAATGAGGCACATGCACAAACCAGAATCATCATAGAGCATGTGTTCGGGATGCTGAAATCACAGTTCCAGTGCTTGGACACATCTGGTGGAGCCTTGCAGTACTCTCCAGGCATGTGTGCCTGCATCTTCATAGTATGTGCCATGCTACATAATATGATCCTGCGGAAACAGCTGCAGCAGGGACAAAATGGTGAAGGCCCTCATAGCCCACCGCAATTGCAAAGGCCATCACAGGCACAGAGGGATTCAGACCACGAACACACTGTGCCAGCCCCAGTAGGCAGACGGAGGTGTGCCCAATATGCCTATGCCTTGGCAAAGAGGGAACGTATAGCACATACTCTGACAGTGTAGGCCCCTACACTGACACACCTCTCCACCTGCACACACAGTAAAATGGATGGCACACAAACACGACCACCTGTAAATTGTAATGTATAGGTGGCCCTCTGTGTGACTCCTGCATAGGCAGCCCTCAAACATTGTACACACAACAGCTATTGGAACACAGAATGTCAACACCTGAACAGTACATGTGCTTATCAGCATATGTTGGTGCCGTGTGTATACGTTCCCAGGTACATTGGTAGGTACACGCCCGATTGTCAGAGGCCATACTCCAAACAGGGCAAACAGTGTCTGCTGTCACCACAACATCGAGTAACCAACTGTCGCTTAGTGGAGCAGAGGCAGTTGCAGGAGCACGTGTGTAATCACTGTTCTGCACACACTCAGCATGGATTCCCTGATGCGTTAATGAGGGGCTCCACATAATGTAATCATGCATGTTGTGTCAAGGCATGGGGTGTACCCATGACAGGTATTCGTCACCCCAGCATGCTCCACCTACGGTCGTTTGAAGGTGTAGCACAGTATTGTGTGTGGCTCACTGTGATATACATACCCAATGCCGGAGCACATCCAGTAAACATCACATGGACATACCATTAACTGGACTCATCAATATGTAAACTAACTGAGTTACCCATGTGAGTGCAGTATAGAGTAATAGCCGTAGTATACTCCACATACAATACGACATAACACGTGTACAAATCCCAGATGTCCAAGTGTTAAATTCAGTGACGGTCGTGCATGTTCCCGGTCCCACATCCTGCAAGAGATGCAACATAATCCCGAAGGCACAAGTAATGCATGTCAGATGCAGGTCATCAGATCATGTTTAGCACACGTTAGCAGGAATATGCGTTGCCCACTGCTGATAAGCGACATTTAAATATGACTATACGGATATGCGCGAAGCAGGGCTAAGCTTCTCCGAATATCACGCAGATCACGGTCAATGATGTCCAGAACAGGTGAAACTAGCATTATTCACCCCTGTACTAATAGCACCTGCTCTGAAGGTTAAAACGACCACTGCCAAGAGTAGAACACGTAATCATGTATACAGTCACCTAACACTATTGCTAGCCAAGATGTACCTATGGTTGGGTTGCCACCACTTCAAATGACCAATGTGGGACATACGTCAGATGTCTGCAGGCCGACACATACACCCGGCCAGTACGAAAATCAGAACTTCACTGTTTGCCTAGATAAAAGCTTATTCTTGTAATGTTTTAGTTACTTATTCTGTTTCTTATAACATATAGGTGGTTCAGATACAGAATAACTGTTTTATGCAACTATTACATAAACTATAGGAAATAAGTTTGGCCTAAAATCTCAGGACATTTGCCATGTTTACAAATATTTTGCAGGGCACAACTGCCCAAAGAGGGACTGTCCCTCGCAAAGTGGGACAGGTGTTAACCCTAACCTATGGCAGGTGTGTATTCTGACAGGTACAGACACAAACGTGTGGAGTCCAGGAAACAGTATACACCGACAAGTACACAATGAAAGGTGTAGCTTGCCTGTCACTTTCCCTGTCAGATATATCTATATCTATATCTATATCTATATATATATCTATATATATATATATATATATATATATATATATATATATATATATATATGTGTATATATATATATATATATGTATGTATATATATATATATATATATATATATATATATATATATATATACATATATACATATATATAATACAGACAGAAAGGGCAATAGAGTGATATATGTTGATATATATGGATTCACCGATATCTGCTAATATATAGATAGGTCAATGACATTCATAACACCTTGGTGGTACAAATAAATAGGGTACCACCAACTATGGAATGTGTCACATACTGACACGCGTAACCACGAGGCTGAAAGACCGAAAGAACACAGTACCGGAGCAGTAGAACTGCGAGTAATAGTATGACGATATGAAGGGACATTTATTTACCGCTGCCGGTGTTGCGGTCCACGTAAGTACTGTGTTCAACTGTGTTTGTAAGTGCCAAAGTCTGTGAATGTGTGTGTTGAGGATGCCATGTGCATTTCTGTGTGACTGTAATGTGTGTGTGTGTGTCCACATTGTGTGTCTGTTAGTGCCACCTCGGAGGTAGATCATTACGGTAGGTGTGGGTATAGCTAGCTGTAGGCATACGGTTGCCATCTGTCCCACATTAGGAGGGACAGCCCCTCCCTGGGCAGGTGTGTCCTAACATAAAACATTACAAAGGGCAACTGTCCGAGATTGTAGGACATTATTATGTCCCATATATTATGTTATAGTTGCATGAAATAGTTATGCCTGTATGTAAGAAACGTAAAAGTAGCCAATGTCCCATAACAATAGGTATGTATTGAGGATAAAAGTATGTGCTATCCTGTGTACTGACCATGGCTATGTGTCAGCCTGTAAACACCGCTGTGTGTCCAGCAAGTGTCCAACAATGGCCATATGAAAAGGTGGCAACCCATGGCAAAGAGGTTCTGTCACCAACACAACTGCAATGACTGCAAATATCTGGGACAGAAATACATGGGATAGCTGTCATTTAGAAATATCCCTTTACATATCGCTGCAGTTCCAGAGGTATGGAAGTATCAACCTCACCTGCATGCTATATAGAAACCAATTAACAAGGGCCCATTGTAAAATCCCATAAAATAAGTCTACTAACTGATAGCTCTTTAATTAGGGAAGGAGCCCACACACATATATATGGAATATGTAGAAATGCAAGCCCCACAAACCTGTATATGCTACGTACACCCACCACCATCCCCCACACTAGAAACTATAGCAATACAGACTGTAATTACAGCACAAACATCCAGTCAGTCAATTACATCTGCAGAACCGTTAACATACCTTGTGAGAGACACAATTAAAGGCGCCATGCAAAATTGTAGCCTTTGTATAATGGAATAAATGGCGATGTTATAGGTTTTGTTTGCAATAGTTCGTTATCAGAAGGTTGGGATGACAGGTACACCCACATGTTGAACCACATACTCTAGCCATCACACACAATCCACGGGGGACATGAATCCAAACTATACTTGTCTCTACACATAGCGGTTGCAATTACACACAACAAAACACAATACAGGCCGTCTTCCCGAAGGTAGGGCAAATGGGCAATGCCCAAGTGGAGAATTCAATTATACCCCACTGTTGCCACATAATTGTTGAATGGAGTAGCTGCACAGCTGATGTGCAAGTAATTAGTCACTCAGGAACACCAACTGGCAGCAGAAAACCTCATGTTACAGGTATTGACATATATAAGGATGACTTGCCAGACATTCAAACCGTATGCTCATACCATATAACTGTTTAAAAAGTGTAAGAGAGACGAAAGTCCTGAACAATAACAAGGTATGTAGAACACTCGGTGTAAGTGTATGTATAGCCTGGTTTGCATTAATTAAAAGTGTCCACAATGCATAAAGTGGGAAAAGGTATTTATGTAGTGATGTCTTGCTGAGCATACTAACGCTTGTAGAAATTGTGCGTCCAGCAGTTGGCCACAAGGTAAACATCACAGACACCACAAGGGATGCTACATGAGGCTTTAAACAGAACAATTCCATACCACCCGCCGTCAGTAGTAGGGTATGTCCAACAAGTGCTTGCCATAGCAGGGGATACTATATGTTGATATACTGTCACAGTAGGCATGTGTATGGGCATATAACGACAATGACATGTCTAAGGTGGTCCCGCTGTGCAAGTATGCTTTGCATTATGGGATACAATGTAAAATATGTGTAATGTATAGTATTGTAGGTAGATATGTCAGATATGCTACACAGCATAACAGGCATATCATGCATACCAAAGGTATCGTCTATTGGCATGTACAATAACAGGATACATATGGCTTGTAGTCACGGGACATTGTAATAGCATGACAGCTAATCTAAATGGAAGGGCTACCAAGTAACCATGCACAAAGGACATGTAATAGCTTCACAGGTTCATAGTGGGGTACTATGCAGTCTGGCAAGTCTATGTGTAAGCACAACTACAGTGTTTACACCAGTGACACCTCTCTAGGGTAGTGTCCTGTGAACAGCAGAGCCATGTGTTACCTGCACCTCTGCACAATACAGCCACTGCAGTGATCCCTGGTGTACATGTGTCTCCCATTCACCAAGTGAGGTATCACATAAACAGTGCTACTGAGTGTCCCTGTGTGATGTACATAGGAATCATGTTCCAAAGCATGGTGAGTGTCTGGTTTGGGAATGTAACCCTCAAGCACATCCCACTCATTGTTGCGTGTGTGCACATATCCATGAGCATGTTGCTCACAGTGGCTTTTGCTTATGTCGTATGTGGAGTATATCCATTAATATTGTTGTGGACATGGGCCCTGTCTGTTGAGCAGAGGTCACCCCTGAGTATGTAGTATGCAAATGTGTACAGACGTGGTGTCCGTAGTTCAGCTGCATACTTTAACTGTCGGAGCTCAATAAACGTCATGGCATGTTAATGTTGTGGTATGTAAAGCTGTAGCTGTTGTGTAAGGTACACCCTAAACAGGGTGTTGTACCCTTGAATGTGTGTAGAAGTCTGGAGTTCAGAGGTACAATGGGTGCCTATGTACCAGCTACACACCCAGTACAGATAAGTGTGGCCATGTAGAAGGATATCCACGCCACAGTGGCAATATGGTAATCACAGGAGTGGGTGCGACATATGTGTGTACTACGAACATGTACAATGTGACATGTATGTAGGGGACTACCACCTATGTGATAGTCAGTGGGTGAATGGTGTAATGCAAAGGCGATGTTCATGCACCTTGTGTCATGCAGCTTGAGGGCAAGATATTCATATCAGGTATCTGTCACAGTGACACCCGTATGGATGGAGTCAGTATCAGCTGGTGGATCAATCATGGTGCTTTGTATGCAGTTGTTTGTAAAGCTATGCAGGCAAAGTCCCTCTGTGCTAGCCTGTACCTCAGGAAAGCATATACCGAACATGAGGGGGCCCTATGACTGAGGACTGTGGTATGCTAAGTGTAACTCAAATGCAGTAGGTACTATGGTATGCTACCCCCATTGTGTGTGTCCTGTCCATGAGCCATGTTACATAACATCCTGAGACATAGGTTACAATGTGCAGGTGGATGTGTATGTTGTCAATACCAGAATGGAGAATGGTGCTGGAAGGCAATGAGAGGACAATATAGGCTGTGTGGACCCCCATACCATCATCAACTACCCTGGTAACTGTATGAAAGGAGTCCACCAGGTGTAGGAGCCATGCTCTGGCCCTAACAAGTCCAACCCGGGTGGCTTCAAAGGACCGGAGCCCAACAATGTCTCTGTGAATGACGTCCATGATGATGTGCCCCATAGCCATGCAGAACAGTCAAGTCAGGTGTGTAGGGCAATAGTTCAACTCGTGCATTGTGGTGCCACCTGTGTGAAGTGTGATAACTGTTGCTGTGTGCCATTCAGGGGCCACAATGTCTGATACAAGGCTATTACTGAATATGGTGGCCTAGTGGGGAGACATGTCGTTCAGAGGTTTGTGGACATCACAGCCTGGGATTTTGGAAGGTGACATGGGCCAGTGCCCCAGGACATATAGAGTGCAGGTCAGTACTGTGTAGGTGTGACCGCAGGGACACTGCAATGTTCCTGCATGGATTGTGGCCCTGTAGTGAGTGAGAGGGTGTAATTTTAGCATTGAATCCATCCGCCAGCATGTTGCCAACATAACCTGGTTCTGTAATGTTCCTGAGTGACTGTTGTATGTGAGAACAGATGTGAGTATTGCCATTGACTACTGACATACCACCATAATGCCTTGTGGTACACCCCGGAATGTGTCGCAGTAATGTTTACGTAGCTAGTTTTGGAGTATGTGATGAGGGATCCTGTGGCCCTACCGAGGCTGACCAGTGAGCTACCCCACCCATGGGATTGTACACCACTATGCAACAGCTTCCACCTGTTGTTGTAAATTATGTCCATGGAACTTGACCCCCAGAGTGGCGTCTGTTATCTGGTGGGTACCATCGTAGCTCTGTGTGGAATAGCATGATCCATGCAGTCGTGAACGTGCTAATGAAGTGCACTGGGGTATGTTTCAGCGTTTGTATGTGCATTGTCCATCTGCACGGGTGTCATGACGTTAACTACTGCTGTCATAAGACATCTGTAGTAGGTGTTGTAGTACTCATGTACTGTGTATGCCATGAAGGGAGTGGTGCCGGGATGTGGCTAACAAGGGTGATTAGCATATGTTTGGAATCCACCAATGAGGGGATAACCCCAGGTGTGGAACACCAGTCATATGTTGGTAGTGTTCATGTCAAGGATAATGTTGGTCTTGGAGGTGGTGTGTATGGGTTGATCCAGCCGAGTGGAGGTTATGAGTCACGGACAGTGTTGGCCTAATGTGTCGGTACATGAGTGGCTATCCCAGTTAAGTGTGGGGTAGTGTCAGTCTCACATCAGTAGTAGCTGTTTGAGCCCTACTGTCCAGTACACCAACAAATGAGGTCTGGTAACCATGGGGTATGTTGTTGAATCCGTAGCCTGTTACAATGTGTATAGCAGTTCTGGACACAGTTAGTCGCATGTGGAGCACCTCTGCTGCATTGTGCTAAGTAACTAGCCAGGATGTGTGTACAACATAGTGGAATATGGGACCACCTCAGCCGTGGGTGTGCCGGTCCAGGTACGTGCCTGAAAGGTATGGTCTGTCTATAACCTGTCATTGCAGGTGTGCTCTGCAGAGCCTAGAGGCAGGTCCCAGTCACTGCAGAGATATTGAAGTGGTGCATTATAAGGTGTGCCTTGCCTGTGTGCTTCACAGAGGAAGATGTCAAGCATTGCGTCACATGACCCCATGTTTTGCTTGCCATTTCCCGTTCTGGTGGTGACTGTTATTGGAAACTGTGCAAGACAGGCAGTATAGAAGCAGCAAGAGCCTTACATGTGATCTGTACTCCCAGGGCTGACAGGTGCAGGTCATCTGTGCCAAAGCATTGTGTTGTTTGACCAGGTCAGTCAAAGTGGACAGATACCAGATGCCTGTGGAATGACAGCAGAAGCATAGGCAACTGTTGATGTGACACAGTCAGTCGTTGTACAGTGGTATCAGGTCTGGATGAATGCATAATGCTCCCCAGGGCTTGGCTCACACCTTCTGGGCTACAAGACTGGTGAGCTATTGCATGTCCCTGCACACGTAGTCTGTGAAGTTGCATCTCAGGGCAGTCACACTAACATGGAGAATGACAGTCACATTGTACCTAGTGAGGTGTGGCATGGGTGCATAGTTTATGTTGCAGAACCAGTTACCCGACAGCAAGATGTAAGTGACTATCGCCTTGTGTAGCCTGCTGAGTGGAACGACAGTGTGACCGCCTACAGAGTCACCTATGACTGGTGTGTTGTGTATGTTATAACACCCTATTGGCTGTGTGTGATGGGCACACATGATTCTGTGGGCTATAAGTTAGTGTTGTTGTGTTTGGTGATGGGGGCTGCCTTTGGTGCCTACACAGAGTATGAAGAGGTACTGCACAAGTTGTCCTCATATGTGTGGCCTGTGGTGGAGATCATGTGAGACTATGTGATGAGTGGGGTGTGTTGCAAATGTTACACATCCCTACATGACTGTCAGGTGCAGTCAGGGTTGGTGGCAGCATTACCCCCAGCAGGGCTGCATATGTGCATCCCCCACAGGCTGTAGTGTCGTATGTTGGGAGGTGAGCATTGACTGTGTACATGAGACAATTGCTCTATTGCCACATGTATGACATATCTATCATATAGACAGGCAATAGCACTGGTACGTGACAGTTGGACATGCCTGTATATACAACCATGTCTCACAGGATATGTGAGTTACGTGTGTACAACAGCTGTTGTACTGTAAGCAAGCTGGAAATGTGAAGACAGACAGTGTACCTGTGAGAAATGGTGTGGAATGGGTGCTATATTAATCAGTAGCTCATGACATGCTCGCAAGTTCTGAACAAGTGCTGAACATGAACATACAATACAGATAGGGTGTTGGATAATATCAACCCACAAATGGTGACGGCAGTCATAATTGGTGGCACCGCACTATAACCCTGCTGAGTATGGTCTGCATGTCCATGAAACATTATCAATGTAGATGTTAGCAGTACAGATGTACAAGACAGTACGGATGTTTGATTACAAATACCTTTGTACATCACAGGAGTGTTCTACCAGTGGCCTGTTGACAGACTCACAACTACAAAAGGTGCTAGAGTGACATGTGCATATCACACCAGTGCCAGCTACAGTAAAACAGGGTGAATGTGTTGCACTCCACCCTCATTGTAGCCCATACCACACAGACAAATGTCAGGCATCTGTGTATGTAAGGATGTGAATGGCCATGACCTATTAGTATTAGCTGTCTCAGTGTTGTGAACAACATACAGAGTGGGCTGTGTGGGTGAGGTGTGTGACATATGTGCACATTCTGATGGATGATATCAGCATTGTCACCGCTAGGTGAACATCCCTGTACCCATTAACTACCACCTAGGCTGTGGTCAACATTATGGACTCCGTGTAAGGGATGGTGCTGTGCAGTACACCAACCTGACTTGGTGACATCTACAGGCCCCTTAGGTAGTCATACGAGGTACCCATGTCATGACAGGGTGCCATCCATGAGCACGCAGATCATTGGACAGGCATACACAGCACTTGGGTGACCAATAGTGGATCACATATCACCTTTAAGGGGTAATGGCCATGCATGGATGGGCGATACCAGCCTTCACAATCCTCATCTCCACTATGCAGCATGCTGTCTACCTTGCATAAAGACATTTGCTACACTATGATGTTGGACATGCTACATGTCCATATCCTGATCTGAAAGACATACGTCATGGACAGCCAGCATCCTAATACTAGGATCGCCACATGCTGGACAGATCCCTGTGGCATACATGTGATATACTCCCGCCATACCATGCAACCCTGTCCATCAAAGCTGCACATGTCATCCCTGTCATGCATGGTGTGATGGCCGCATGGTAGATGTAGTATCACCTGTCTGGATCAGTAATGTGGCACTGATGCACCTCGCGGTGCCATAATGGCTGTTGGATACAGCTAGGAAACCTTGCCCGTACATGCTATAGTTGATAACCATCCCTGCGAATGACGTCCGACCAGCCATTGTCCCATGTCTATCACTTGTGCAACACAGGCGATCCGTGGCAGGATGTTTAACAGCTGTACAGTGCTGTGTAGATGTATATGGCAAAACACATGCATGTACAGGTTTCCATGCATATGTGTGCATTGTCACTGCTCAAGTCCATTAAGGCTGTGCCTGTGTTGATATGTGACGTATACACAGCATCAAGGTCAACAGCATTACTGTGGACACATCCATCCAGGCATGTGCAGATAGGTAAGAAAACCAGTGCAGGCAAACAGACATGCCCACATCAAGACAGCATTCAAATGGAGTATGAACACTGTAATGAGGTGACACACATATATGGTGATGATATCCAATGCATAACAGGTGTTACATGTGTGTGACACAAACATGTCAGTAGTGTCAGTGTCATGATGATTTGCAAAGATAACTGTGCAGATTTACTAGATGTCATAGAAATGTATGTGCAGCAGTATCTCTGTACATCTCTGAAACTGTAACCTATCACCATCTTTATGTCTTACAGATAATGCCTTGTACACGCCTTCCAGCGTACAGTCACCAGGAGGATGATGTCCTCATCCCGTACCTCCATGAGAACTATGAGGTGTTGTTCAGCCATGTGCCACAGCATGCCCAGCAGCGGGATGACCTGTGGCAGGATCTTCGCAGGAGGGTGAACGATGTCAGTGGCCATAACCGCACCTACCAGCAGGTGCGCAGACACTGCACAGACTTGATACGACATGCAAAACAGCATGCCACTGCAATCGCCAGGGAACAAGGTGGAACAGGTGGTAGGCCACCAACCCAGCCCCCACTCACACATGCTGAGGAGCTACTGGCCAGTCAGGGGACACCCTCAGAACAGCATCCACAAACACTAGCTGCCATTGTGGAGGTGGGTGTCTCCCAACCAATGAGCCTGGAGTTTCCTGGTAAGTCAGTACTGCACATATGGCTACTATATCCCATTTACATGCATGTGTCACTGTACATTATGTAATGTAACAACATATGCATGGTATGTGGACACACATGCTGCATACTACAGTATGCTACCCTGTGTATGCAAACATGTGCATACTATATACTATTGTACAGGCAAATGTGTTAACATGCACAGTGCACCCTGTGACTGTCATACAGTCATGGATAATGTTCATACTGCTGAGTCACCCCTATACAGGTACCTCTGGCGTGCCGCACAGACATGAGTCTGTTGCAGGTGAGACTGTCATCAGTATCAGGCATGTTAAAGCATAGATCTATTTGCCATGTAGCCAGTTAACGCTTGTACACTTGATGTTCATTCCATTCACGATATACAGATCGCATCACCCATCATTCACACAGGCCACCCATGTGCAATATATACAAATGAAATGATACACTGACATGAAACCACAGTATTTGTCATTGCTACATGTGTGGTCAGCTGTGTATACAATGGTGGAGGTGTTCTACAATGGAGGCTTATGTACTATACATTGGAACAACACGCGTGGTATGCAAACAGTGCCACACAGTGAGCTGTGATATGGGCAGCCCACAGGAGTCACCATTGTGTTATATGCCCCTGCAATGGGTGCACACATTGTGATGTGCCATCTGACATTTCCCAGACATGTAGTGTATTGGCTGCAATAATGTCACACTATCCCATAACCCATACCCCACATACCACACACAACCTGTTGTCTGCATAGCCCTGTGAATGATGACATATCTGACATCTATGGGTGTATGTCATATGGGCAACACAGACGTGTGATAGATGGCCATCACACACATTTGTCCAACACATGTGCACACATGGCCATGGGGGATGGCCAGAGATACGTAGCCACACAGTAGATGTGATGTGTATACACCCTGTTTCACATTGTCCACACATGGTCCAATTATAGCCTTAGTTGACCGATTATACAGTTGATGTGGTACACTGGACATCCTAAAAGCCTGTGCACAGCTAGTGGAGGTATCACTGACGTCTACCATATAAGATGTGTTGAACATCACGTCTGTGTCATAGCATGACAGTAGTCATGTCTACAGCTTCCACAGACATTGACACCACATCAGGCCACACATACAGTACATTTCCCTTGCTGCTGTAGGACATCACCGTTAGCTGTGCACCTCATGTGTGTGGTACATCAATGTCATGTGGGACATGGTGAATTGACAAGTCTGCTATGTGTGGACATGGTTGCCAGGCAGCTAAGACTCTGTAGTTGTTGTGCAGGGGTGTCATCTGTAGATACTCCAGTGACCTGTCACATGACACAGCATGGTTTGGTGTGTATACACCTCAGCATCGTGGGTCACAATCCACAGTTATGTCATGGGTATGCATGCAGTTATGGCTATGCAATGTGTACATATTATGCACTGTATAGCAATATAGATGCCTCATGATGCCATGCAATGGCACGGTGTCTGTACTTCACACTGTAGAGCAATGTAGACAGTTCACACTATCCTTCCATGCACATGCACATTTGCTAAACATGCATTCTATCTGTAGGGCATGCAGACAACACCACAATGTGATGCCCATTACGATGTTGCACATGTGTCAGGACACCATTGTGTCAGACATGTATGCATGTTAATGCACATGTCAGCAGATTACATGTCAAGGTCACATCAGCCATGTGTACTGTTATCCTGTTCTGGTCCACATTGTGTATTACGGGGATGCATGCATTCTACCATGATTGTGTGAACTGCATGGCTACTGATATGACACCTGCTTGCTGTAGTGTGCACTCCAGGGGGTATGCTTACTAACACTATTAATGTCTGTGCTGCATGCCGCCTGATGTATCACAGGCATGCTGCATGCCGTCTGTCAAATCACATGCATGGTGTGTGTCTGTGTGTGTGTGTGTGTGTGTGTGTGTGTGTGTGTGTGTGTGTGTGTGTCTATTGTAATTTAGAGTCTTTCTTTGCATTCACAGGTGATGCAGGTGCGTTACCATCCTGCGGTCCATCTGATGTTAGTGTCCCCACAGATACTAGCAGTGATGAATATGTGCATGAGGTACAGGCAGGGTTGTCAGGGGCTGAATCTGTGCCAATGGTTGCCATCCCAGCTATGTCCCCCTCCTCCCCGCACACAGTTCTGCTGCCAACACATACCGCATCGCCAGTGGCCATAGAGGAAGGACAGTCAGTGTCTGTTAGCATGGAACAGAAACATGTGGTGGCTACAGAAGGTGTGTCTACACACCATGGTGTCAGTGTAACAGGCATGTGGCCTGTGCTGCTCGTAGGAGGACCTCTGGCAGACATGCACCTGCAGGACAGAGCGCAGCAGCTGGTTTCACCAGACGCATGTTCCAGACTGTAATGGCAGCACAGGCATGTGCTGAACGGCAGAACAGAGAAGGGCAGAGGCTGCAGAGGGCTGCTATCTGTAACCTAAATGACAACATCCAGGCATTGGCAAATGCTCAACAGCAGATTGCTGATGTTCTGGACAGGCGATTGGATGACATCATCAGAATCCTTGACCGTGGCATGGCAATACGCAAGTGTGAGCTGTCTGTGCTGGAACATCTGGTAGGAGTGAGGCATAGGCCACGTGGACGTAGGCCAGCTACACCACATAGTGCAGGTCAACGTGAGCATGCCACCTGACCTGCCCGCTGCCATAGTGCCGGTAGCAGTAGCAGTGCAGCTGGTGCTGCACTGTCCACAACAGGACACAGCAGGCCATGTGGACATGGCCCTGGACTTTCCCATCAGGGACACGGTTCCAGTGGACATGTGTTGTTGGACAGTAGCCAATCTGTACCTCCACCTGGTAGTGCCCATGCAACCTCTGGCAGGCACAGGTCATGTGGTCGTGGTCAGACACAGTGAGCTGTACAACCTGGTCTGTACAATCTGGAGCTGTCAATAATACCCCTGTGTAGGCCTCACAAAAGGCAGAACTGTGTGCACGCATACACGCACACAGCAAGCACATCTGTAGGGCACCACACACCTACATGCATACTGAACAGACATGTCCAATCATATCACCAGCCCTTACCCACACACATGATGTCACCCATTGGTGCAGCCTATGCCCCTAGCAAACATTATCACCCTGTGCATATGATGAAGCCTGTGATGCATTCCTGTCATCCACATCATTGGTTCAGGGACATGCTCAAATGGTCTGATGCACAGGGTGAACAGAATAGTGAGAAATGTATATTACATTAGTTGTGTATGACTAGTGAGGGAAGTGTATAATACATTAGTTGTGTAAGAATAGTGAGAGACGCGTATATTACATTAGTTGTGTACTGTTGACATGCACCAGACATATCATGTAGTACAGGTGTAGCATGCATTGTTATATGTTCACAGTATGTGTCTCAGTAACAACAGAAACATCATGTTGGCAATGATGCCCTGGTTCCATCCTTATGGTCTACTTGCATGTGCCTACAGGTAGCAGTGTTTGCAGTCTCCCATGTGTAACTGTGGTGTACTCACAGGCACGTATGGCAATATCAGCATGCTATACATAGCCTCAACTGGACTGCTGGAAAGTCTAACATACCACAGATGTCCACACATATACTGATCCAGCAGCATGTGTGCAGTTTAATAGGCTACAGTGGCTGGAGACGTGACATCCATACCAGGTCGCATCACAGGTATGTTGACATGGTGCAGGGGTTGTACACAGCGGTCTGGCCAATGATAACATTAGAGGCCACTTGATAGCATGAGGCCTCACTGTGTAGCAGTAATACCCTGTCACATTACAGGAACATGCCCACACTCACGGGGTCAACAACACTATAATGCACACCCCATAGTGTAGAGGTGAGGAGACTTGCCTATGTGGTCATCACCCTCACAGAACTGCACATGCATGGTAGCTGCATGCACACTACAGTTTGTACATGTGTGTTGGTCCTACATGCCTGTCATGTAGCCATGTTTGTATGCATTACAATTGGTAGACATGTGTGTTGACATACATAACACATGGACTGTTGTATGATATGATGAGTGTCATGGGTAACTAGTACAGAGGAAATGTGTCCTCAGTAAACATTGCTACCTCATGTACTGTTAGCATTCAACAGCCATGGACCCACCTTCCATTTGCATACGTATGATTGCTGTAGCCACTTGTCTGCATGGAGGACAGCACAAGCTATGTTATGTACATATGTGTTGTGTGTGTGGTCCATGCACATATCCACTGCAATTACTTGTATGACATATCCAAACATGTGTGTTCATTGGTGTACAGCAACAGTCATCTGTCACAGCTGTGTAAGACTCAGGGCCTCTGGTATGTGTAGAGCCGACCTGGTTATGTACAGTGGTATCATTGCAATGCATAACACATCATGGAACCCTGTCGGTACATGTGTAGTCTGCACAGTTGCTGTACACCTATGTACAGTCCACTGGTCATGAGTCACACGGTGTCATGTTGATGTATGGCTGTGTATTGCTGGTCCAATGACATGGTGATGTCTGAGGGCTACATTGTAGACTGAGGTGTGTACCTCTGTGATCTGCACCTCAGACATCTGTGATGGCTCCCGAGTGTGTACTGGTCGATACATGTGAGTGGCCTTCATGTACGTGGGGCAGTAATACCATACTGTGCCCTTCCGTGTGTAGTATCCATGTTCATGCAAGACGGCCCTTTCTAACTGCTAAGTGTGTGAGCATGCCCAGTATGCTGTTGTGTAGCTGGACACACAGTACATTCCAAACTGCGCCCTTATGTGTTTAGAATCTATGTGCATGCAAGACAGCCCTTTGCAACTGCTAAGTGTGTGAGCATGCCCAGTACGCAGTTGTGTAGTTGGACACACAGTACATTCCAAACTGCGCCCTTACGTGTTTAGAATCCGTGTGCATGCAAGACAGCCCTTTGCAACTGCTAAGTGTGTGAGCATGCCCAGTACGCCGTTGTGTAGATGGACACACAGTACATTCCAAACGGACATGTGATACTAAGCGTGTGGGCATGGCCAGTGACACCTTGTGTCAGTGATGTGCCTCTGTGTATGGGCATGGCCATTGACATCCTGTATAGCGATGGTGGACATCCAGGCAACAGATGTCCATTTTCAATGTCACGATGGATGCCTACATTGAACACACTGGTTGACCGTCTTGCAGGGTGTACTGTCTGTGGCACATCCCATATCTATGTAGTGTTGTTGTAGTGCTCTGTAGATATTTAGCTGCCCTGATCACACCACTGCCATGTGTTTGCCTACGTCTACCTTGGGATAGTAATATGCTTTCAGACTGCTCACTCTCTATACATTCCCTATCGGCGTCTTTGCCTTTGCGGATGATGTCACCCACCTAGAAGTATGCCTCTGGGAGTGCTGTGTTCAGTAATCTCGGTAGCGCATTCTGTAAATGCGTATTGCTGTATTGTGGTAAGGTAGTTAGGTGTATGTTTGACTCCCAGCCCTGCCAAGAGTGTGTGTGTGTGTGTGTGTGTGTGTGTGTGTGTGTGTGTATGTTGCCAGCTGCCTGGGGACACAGTAATGCTTTTAGATGCCTCACACCACATACATTCCCTATCGGCGTCTTTGCCTTTGTGGATGATGTCACCCACCTAGAAGTATGCTTCTGGGAGTGCTGTGTTTAGTAATCTCGGTAGCGCATTCTGTAAATGTGGTCTGTGTTCTAATCCCAATCCTGCCATGTGTGTGTGTGAGTTTCCCACTGCATGACAACAGTACATTGCTTTTACACTATTCACTCTCCATAGAATCCGTACAGCATCTTTGCCTTTGATGCTGATGCCAGCAAGCTAGACGTATGCCTGTGTGAATGTTGTGATCTAGTAATCACGATAGCGCGTTCTGTAAATGCGTAATGCTGTAGTGTGATAAGGTAGTTAGGTCTGTGTTCTGATCCCAACCCTGCCAAGTGTGTGTGTGTGTGTGTGTGTGTGTGTGTGTGTGTTTGTGTGTGTGTGTGTGTGTGTGTGTGTGTGTGTATATATATATCTATATATATATATATATATATGTATAAAATGTAGATAGATATAGATATGTATGTGGATATTAGCACTATTGAATGTGCTGCATTATCTGTACGTGATCACCTTTGATGTATGTAAATCTGCTATGGCTCTGTGATAGTGCACATACTGTGTGCTGTAGTGATCCTGGGTTATAGTTGTGTAGTGACCAGTTATTTTGTTGCTGGGTATTACAAGGGACATTGAAAACAATGATAGTACAGCACCTTTAAACGGTTGTGTGCACATCTCAGCAACAGTCAGCACTGGTTATTACTTTGGAGGATGAGTATGGCTCGTATAACTATGTATTAACTGACAATACTATGCAAATCAGGTTAACATTACTGACTCCCATTTATCCACAGGTTGTGATACAGATCCCAAGAATGTATGTGTATACATTGACAGGTGCAGGACTGGAATATTGTTGAATGCATGGAGGGGTGTCCATGGCCAGTAATGGCGATCTGTACAGCCTAGCAGGTACGGTCTGTGACTGTCCCACAACCTCCTGTATATGGCGGACACATGCTGAAACTGTGTACATGCAGACACACACACATTCTTAAGGTAATCTTAGCCTTACCACAGGATACGTGCCCAAGGAGTGGCGTACGGCAACTGTGGTCCCACTCCACAAAGGCAGTGCCTCTACGGACCCTGGTAATTACCGCCCCATAAGCTTAACAAGCCTGGTCTGCAAAGCTATGGAGAGGATCATAATGGAACTCATAAACAAAGACATAGGGGACTTGCAGACATTGGACCCGACCCAGTTTGGCTTTGTCAAGGGCAGATCATGCCTTTTGAACTTGGTCGGCTTCTTCGAAACAGTCACCAAGGCCATTGATGAGGGAAAGGCAGTCCATACAGCCTACCTTGACCTTGCAAAAGCTTTCGACACAATACCCCACTCAGGTATTATAGAGAAACTTACCAGCTTAAATGTAAACCCATATGTCACAAGATGGGTTGCAAACTGGCTAAAGGACAGAACCCACAGGGTTAGAGTTGCTGGCGCCATGTCAGACTCCAAGCCGGTCACAAGTGGTGTCCCACAGGGCTCAGTCCTTGGCCCCTGTTGTTCGCATCTACTTCTCAAGTACAGGCAAACATAGGAGGACTATGGCTGACAAAGTTTGCAGATGACTGCAAACTGGGCGCCATAGTGGAAAGTACATCGGACACAGATATCCTTCAGAGGGTCTCACGGAAACAGATAACTGGTGCCAGAGCCATGGCCTGAAGTTAAATGCCAAAAACGTATAGTCATACCCTTGGAAAACAAGGTAACCCCAAGCTACCATATAGGTGGCAATCCATTAAGCACAGAAGAGGTTATCAGGGACCTGGGGACCCAGGTTGACAGGGGCCTTTCTTTGACACTCACATTGCTAAAGTGGGTAGAAAGACCTTCTACATTGCCCACCTGATCATGAAGGGATTCACATCCAGATCAAGTGAGGTCATTGTTCTCCTGTACTCTTCACTTATCAGACCAATGATCGAGTACAATGCCCCATTTGGGATGTATCTCACCCGACACCTGCAGCAATTGGAGAGACCCCAAAAGTTCCTCACCAAAAGGATAAAGGGACTCCAAAATCTGTCATATGCTGCCAGACTGAAGAAACTCCAGCTCTATTCAGTCGAATACCGCCTGCTCAGAGGTGACCTGTGCCTGACATACAAGGCCATGTCCAACCCGGAATTAATGGACATGCTCCACCACAAAAAATCCAAATCTACCAGATCCACTAGAGCAAGCGACTTAAACCTTAGCATGGATATAAATAGGACATGCTGGAGAGATAGATTTGTCACCCAGAGACTCCCTATGCTGTGGAATAAAATCCCGGTCCATGTGAGGCAGAGCACCTCACTGGCTCTGTTCAAGAGAAATCTTGACCGGTGGATGGGAGATCGTAGGTTTACCCCGGGAATCATCTCTGTGTCACTGCTGGACAGAGGCACAACAAACTAATGGGCACAGTATTTTTTAACATAAGGGGTGGCGTAAGCCACAAAACTTTGGGCTAGGCTTATAAATGCCTTAGGGCAGATAGCCTAGTATAAACCTATGAACCTATGAACATAAAACAAACAGCTAGGGCTAACACATACACACACACATTGCATCAACATTGGGCCATACAAACACTGTTGTCTCTCACACACACACATACTTTCATGTTGATTTGATGGCTCAATGACAGGCTCTGGAAAAGAAACACCATACCCTGTGCATATGATGACACCTGTGCCACCACCTGTAATGTGTAACATTGATGCAGGAATAGACTAACATGGTGCTGATGCACAGGGTGGCTTTATAGCACTGTATTAATGTTAAAATGTTGTTAACACAAAGTGTGATATCTTTCTAGGTGTATTTAAGCAGGCATGATGCATTGCGACTATGACCATCAATGTAATATAGTTTACAGCACTGTTAATTCTGAAGATTTATTATCCATCCATGTGCAATTTGACTGATGTGTGTAGTATTGGCAGCATGTGTTTCAGAGTGTGCAGCACGTGTGTGATGTGTGTAGTACAGATTTATACATGCTTACAAACGCGTACACTGGCTTACATGACATTACACAGGCTTCAACATTCTTACACTAGCTTACTCATTCTTCAATGTGCACACACAGTCTGACACGCGCACACATGCTTACTTGGGCTTACAAGCGCACACAGGCACAAACACACTGTAAGCAGGTTTGCAAGAAACTTCAGTGATATCCATGGCATACACCATCACTTTCCTAACTTTACCTAGGATAAATCATAACATGCCTCTTCCACTGATGAGTAACTGACAGAAAACATGTGACACACTGCTCCGATAAGATTACAGTGTTTTATACATACACACTCATGATGTAACCTATCTTCTACTCTGATAGTCCCCTTAACCTACTCTTACACTGTAGTGGCTTGGCCCATATGGCATGACAAATTGTGATTCACTATCCTCAGCCTCAATTGCATTGGATTGCCTCCTAATGCTTGGTTACATCTCTGACAGAGCGCTTCCACACATAGCAACCAGTACTCAGTAGCCATGTTGTCTTCAGCTTGCCATTCACCTGCATGGCGAACTAGCTTTTAACTAAAATTATAATTTGTATGCATATTTTAAATATTTTTCTTGTTTTGACAGCTCAGCACGTTTTCGCGCCACTGCGCTACGCTTAAACACCGGAGATCGGGGGAGGACAAATAGAGTTTTATTAATTTCCAATGGAGAGAAATGCCACTGGCCTTATATTTGGCCATTGGCATGCTTCTTTAACTAAATTCATCCTTTATTTGCTGCTGACATTGCTCCGTTTAGCTACTTGCAGAACATAACTTGGTTAACATCCGGGTACATTTCTGCACATAACTCTACTCTTGCACTGACAGCTTACTGTTTCATGTATCGCAAATTTACATCATTTGCATAGATTTCACCTACAAATGGGGTAATTTGCATATCCTAACATTGTCCGTGCAACATTCGTTTTAGGGGCTGTCTTACACACCCCTACAGGATATTGCTGAATAGCTCGGCAGACATCTTGCCTTGCTCTACTCTTACTCTACTCGTACACGCCGGCCAAGGCTCCATGAATCCTAGCCTCAGCTTTGCTGTGTGCTAATATGTCTATTTGTGGAGTTTGCATGGCTATAGATATGTTTTGACCTGCTACGTCTGACATTTCTACAGAGCAGCACCCACTTTCATCATTTGTAAAGGTGACAGCCCTATAGGTACTATATATACAGCTGTGACATTTGACAAGTCAACACATACCTGCGGTCAGTACTAAACTGACTACTTCAGCGCTTTTCATACCTTCAGAGTTTTTCTTGTAGTAGTATAGTCGATAATACTGTTTCCTATAACATGTATCTGTTTCTGATACAAGATATATCATTTTATTACACCTCTACACACAAGAAGAAATCACAGGCCAGATGTCATTACATTCCTTTTGCAGGACACACCCGTCCAGAGTGTTGTGTTCCTCACAAAAGCCAACAGGTGCTAATCAAAACATATTATGCTATCATCTACCTTATGTGTTCGCCAGTATTTGCGCTTTCCGTCAGTGGCAGAACTCACATGCGAGTGTGGGAGACTGAACACTATCTCGGGGACACTGCATAACACCCTGAGGGACACATTTAATTTGTTTCTATTAACCTTCCACATTGACTATCACAGGGCATATGTATTCATTCACATTTATCGAGGTGCATGCTTTTGACTTATACATGTTTTGTCATTTGTCATCTCGTCTTTATTCACACCTGTCCACCTAATATCATTAGTTCTGTACATTCATTTAGGACAGGGTTACCTTCATACCTCTCAACTGTACACATTTTGGGTAAATTTCCCGAACTTAGACTTATGATTTTGTTCCTTTTTTCATAATATTGTGCCTTTTTGGTGAATTAGTGGCAAGTCATTAAGGACTGAGAGGTTAGATAATAATGACATACATTAGTATTTTATAATTAATAACCCTCAAAACATTCATACTAATGAATTATCCATTATTCTATCAATGTTCTAACTTTGTAAGAGGAATATTTAAAATAATCCCTATTTGTACTTATTTTAATATGCCTTTGTCCAGATGTCTTATTCTGAAAGGTTGAGAGGTATGGTTACCATCTTATTCGTACGCATGTACGTCCATGATAATCGCTTACATGACACTGATATAAGTCCCTACGTCTTCCCCCAATGGTTTACACAATATCCAGTAGATGGGTTCTTCATTTTTGGAAGATATAGGCGTGTGCTATACCCACATAGGAATATTAATCACTCCCATGGGGCGGACCTAATAAATCTGTGCCAACCAACACCTAGGCCCATTATTGCATACCCATGATTCCCATACCTGACACCCCTCCACAGTAGTCATAAGACATATTTAATGTGAGCAATAATAAAGTATGAAGACACTTCTAAGCACTATCCACTCTCCGCGTATCGGGACATATGTCATACATTCTGTCAACCCATGTGTTATTACCCTTGCACATGCTACTGTTGCATGTACAGCTATATTGTAGCTGCGGATGTGACTTTCTTTGCTTCAATCATTACAGGATGGTGCCTGTAGTGGATCAGTTTTTGGGGTCCTGCAAACGACACCTATATCCATGTTTAAAGAGTAGAACTTGCAGATCTGGCACACTGGTACTTTCCGGGCAATGGTTTGGAAAGCAGCAGTGTATTTACCTTTCTTGCATGTCTGTCTATCCATAATAGCTATGACATAACCTATTTATGTACATGTGTTATATCTACAAGGACATATGTTTATATGTTTGTTATGTATATAAATTAATGTATTGTGTGTGTGTGTGTGTGTGTGTGTGTGTGTGTGTGTATATCTATATATATATATATATATATATATATATATATATATATATATATATACATATATATATATATATATATATATATATATATATATATATATATATATAGATATAGGTACATTTTTTATTTCATATATTTTGTGGTGGTGCTGCGGTAGCGTTGTCTCCTCACAGTTAGATGTTGCCCATTTGATTCTCAGTTAGAGTGTCTTCTGTGTGATGACATGCGTGAATGGGCGTTCCTTCGTTGAAGTTTCTGTGTTAGGCCTGGCAAGCCAGCACGTAAAACTCTACTGCCAATCATTAGCGGACCGGAGTTCCGCTGTGGTGACCCCTAACTGGGAAAAGCTGAAAGATGCAAATTTAGTTTAAGTCTGTGGATATATATCTATACACAAATATATATATATCCATATATAGATATATAAATAACGTGTAGAAAATAGCATTCATTTGCTATGCTGTAATCGGATTACACACGTGCAGGTGCACTTGTATATCCTTATTGTGGGTTACATATGTTTGCTAAGTCTTTGTGCTTACGTGGGCTTTATTAATTGTGACGGTACCAGTAAAATATCTGTAATCCGGTTAACGGACATATGCGAAACACACGTTCACCTTTACATATTTAAATGTCTTTACAGCACAGACGCATTCATTACACTTTAAAATTATATGTGCTGTAGTCGTAGTTGAACCGGGACTGCATTCACGTTGGCCGGATGCTGTAACCACTATACTATTGGTGTTCTGACTCATTTATATGCATACCCATAGTAGATAGCTACATTAACATACGCCTCACCGCTTCACTTACAACACAGGCATCCATTCTCCTGCTGGGAAAAACGCGGTACTACATATTACACATTCCCTATTCCCTACTGCTCTGGACCCAAGCTGCATATTTAATCACTCCAAGGATATGCAGAACTCCAAGGCATAAGTCCTGGCACATACAAGTTTTTGATTGTCAGGGTGTTCATGTGGTGATCTGGGTTTAGGCTTGTCCGCCTGGTGAACGGAACTGCCCTGACCGAGTTCAAATGTCATACAAAGCACATGGACAGAATTTGTCCATTTTATAAATATTTACCTGTATTTCCAGACACAGGTGTTTCGGCACCTGTCAGCAACTTTTTACGTTGGCAATACATAATATGGGTGGGGGTGGTTACAATACATAATCCACGGTGAGGGGTGTTCCCATTCACATTTGACTATTTCCTGTATGCATTCATACGAGGATTATTATTTTGGACATGAATTAACTACAGGTATGTAGTAGTACAGTAAACAAATGTGAAGGTTTGTTACTGTAAATATGTACGAACCTCTGTAATACACTGTTGTTTTCTGGCAAATCAGTAGCTAATCATTAAAGACTGAAGTCAGAACATAATGACAGACAGTTGAGTTTCAGACTTCATACTCTTCAGGAAATTAATGCCAATGTACAAACCGCTATTCTATCAACTTTCTAAGTTTCTAAGAGCAATATTTACAAATTGTCCCTACTTTTGGGCCTTTGTCCCACTTTTATTCATGGCTTTGTCCAGATATCTTGCTCTCAGAGGTTGACAGGTATGGTCGGTCACACCTACACACACATTACTTGTCCCTCACACAGTAGATCAGGGTTATCCTGTTTATGTCAGTGCCTTCATCACCCTTATACCATTTGCCACTATGCAAATGTGTGCAATACATTCTCCCGCTTATTCATGTCAGGACACGTGCATCACGGGCAGGTGTTTGATCCTGGGTTGTAGGTTATGCATGACCACTTAGGGCTGGACAGTGTCGTGCACCTCTAATACACATTCCAACTTCTGTCCGGATATCTACAGGACTGGACTTCGTGTCTTCCATTCTAATGTTTACACAGGTTATGTATCCCATGAGGGATATCCAAAAACTGGACCGATCCACAACAAGCGAAATAACGAACATCTTTTTGGAGTTACGAAAATGTGCTGAGGGCTTTACATGCAAGGGATACATAGTGTGCAATCCTGCAACCACCTAAGGTGACACTACCTACTACATATGCGTAGTGGTCACTATGTGTAGCTGTGGCTGCACCAAACCAGTAGGCCAAGTACGGCTGGATTTGGTGGACGTTCAGGTATGGGAGCTGGTTGTGTGATGTGGAGGGGATACTGGGTAGTCCATTATGCATCCAGGTGTGTTGCATTTGTTATGGCCAGTTCCATCAGGACCAATCTGTGGGTATGTGCTGGTGACATAGCTATACATTTGTATCGCACATTTCAATATTCATATGTTTGTGAGATTGTGTTCTACAATATGGCCTGTCTGCTTGTATTGCAGCTGTTTATACATGTGTTTGTGTTTCTTTCAGCTTCACCCACTGCTCCCTCATACACCTCTGTTTCACCTATTCTGCATACGACACAGTATCGCCATGGAGGATTGTACCATTACCCATCCACCCCACACACACAGATTCCTCACACCCCATACATCACTGCTTTGGTTGTTAGCCCATGACATGGCCAGAGTAACACATTGAATACCCTACATGTGTCAAGTACCTGTATGGTTGTGTGGACTACCCTGCCATGTTTGCTTTCCACATGCTATACCTCATGCACATAGGTACACGCCCATACTTAACTTTCATAACATGGTTGGTATACCCAGGTACTACCCGTTTGACTGTGACACATCCTGACAGGTTTGGCTTGTACTGCTGACTTTTACTGCTGACTTCCAGATTTTGGCAGCCTGTTGTACTCATTGGTTGGATGCCACTTTTTCCTATGTCCAGGATGGGATATCTTCTGTACACATATCCGACTGTAGTGGACAACACCTCCCCACAGTCGACGGTAGGGTAGCCACCTTTTCAATTGGCCAAAGTGGGACATTTTTGGTACAAACATCACATTTTACAGGCCGACACATACCCACGGTCAGTACACAGGATAGAACTTAAAATTCTCGCCTATATAAAAGCTTATTCTTGTAGCATTTTAGTTGCTTATTCTGTTTGTTATAACATTTATGTAATTTAGATACAGAAAAACTGTTTAATGCAACTATTACATAATGTATAGGGAATAATTTTGTCCTATAATCTCAGGACATTTGCCATTTTTACAAGTTTTTGTCAGGACACAACTGCCCAAAGAGGGACTGTCGCTCGCAAAGTGGGACAGGTGGGAATACTAGTCGATGGTATGGATAATACTGTTCCTTTCAGCCTACATGTGTCCTTATTGTTGTAGCTGTTTATATGCTCCTTCTGTTTCATTTACATGATTATTCTATTTCCTATCACATTTGGTATGTGACATACAGACATACCTTTTGTATGTGACTATTACATGCCTTGTGGGATATGATTTGGACATACAGTCGCTAGATATCTACATTTCTCATGTATTTTGTTATGGACACATCTACCCAGCTGTGTACCCTCCATCACATCATGGGTCAGCTGGTGACCCTCTCCATTGGGCTGGACATACCTACTGGCAGCTTGCTAACATATGATGCATTTCACTTCCACTTGGTATGGCTATCTGCACTGCGTTGGACTTCGGCCACACGGTCTTCCATGTCATTTGTTTGCGGGATAGGGACCTGTTATTCCCTACCGTGCATTTGTGTTTGCTTCTTCACTTTGTGTTTGCAGGTACTTTCTTGCATGCTTTGCATACATTTCAGTATCCACAGACACTGACAGATGTGATTACTATCTTGCAACTTGTTATATGCAAGCATTTTAGGTTGCACATCGACAGCTGCTATTTCCACGCCTCCATGTGGCACTTTGACACGCCCTATGCACTCGCGCTCTTTTCCTGTGCAAGTGGCTGTGTCAGCAGCGCGCCTTCATTAATATGCATTTGGCGCTACTGCACCATCTTCATGCCGCACTGTCGGCGCAAGCCTACCGCCGTCCTTGCGCCGAGCTTCATGAATCCGGGGGAATGAGTTTAGGAAGTTTAGACAAGTTATACAAACATTGCAAAAGTGCAGGAAACTACAGCTGATTTGCACAAAAAAGATATATTTTATAATATATTTGTGTTTTGAAAATGGTTAAGCATACATCGTTGGATGGTAGGATCTGATGTCTGGATAAATCATTCTCAAATGTTTAAAACTTCCATTTAGTTAAAGCAACACATTTATCAGTACTACAGTAAAGTAAAGCAAATAACTGCCATTCTCGTGGCATAGTCAAAAGGTACACAAAACAGTCCTAGTGTATAAAAATCAAATAAAAATTGTTAATAACAGTAAAGATTCAAAGTCACAAGACTGACATGCATGTGTTTTCTTTTCATCTAAAGTACATCTGTTACAATGCACAAGAATAACAGGCAGACAACAGCAAATATACATAATGTAAATATAAACATGTGTTAGTTAAGCTAATATCTATTTGTTTTTTACAATTTTTTATAATTGTATAGTAACACCACACCAAACAGTTAAAGTTCTGAATTTTAAAAAGAAACAAAATCACAGATGGTATTAGTCAAACAGTTTTTGTAAAAGTAATGGCAGGACAGTTAAATAAATAAATGCTGACATCCATCTAAGCTAATTATAAAATAGTGTCTATTTATGTAGTATAAATGCATAGTTATGCAAATCACAAATACTTACTATATTCCTAAATGTTTTACAACTACATTATAATATCAAGCTGTAAGTGTATTAACAAATGATTTAAAGAAAAATGCTAAAAAAAATAACTATGGTCTACATAATCTAAAATGTCAGCTCAGACCTTCCCAGACTGGATGAATAGTTACAAGAAATGTTGGGCAGATAAAGTAAAAAACAAGACTGATTGCCAGACAAGTGGCTTGAGCTTTTCTAAAGCATTATTGTTATTAAAACATAATTGTTAAAATGTTCACATGCACCACTATTTGGTAATTGTAATAAAACATAATTATGCATACATGTTACTGATAATCTGTTTGCAAGTAAATGTTAAAAGTAAAAAACCTTGGTTACATCAAGCATAGCCAGCAAATGGGACATAATATACATGCAGTTCAAATCAATTATGCAGGAGGGTATAAATACCTACTAGTAGTAGTAAACAGCAAAAGCTTTATAAAAAATGATCAAATCAGACAAAGGTCCATAGTTTGTTAACCTAATAAAGCAGATAAACAATAGTGCAATACTATAGGGGGAGGGGTAATTTCTCAATTTTACCTTGACTGTGTAAGCAGTATGTATTGCAAAAGGGTCTAAAATAAGGTTACAGAAAGAAATAATATCTCATTCCTTCTTGACAATACTCTTTTAAGGGGGAGGGGAAAACAGGTATTAGTGCATTAGAAATACTGGATTAAACCTGACAGGATAAGATATTTTACTAGTTGCTAATAGCTATCATGCTAGTAATTATTGTATTGTTTAGTGTTAAATTGTATTTATAACCTGTTAATCTGTAAAGCTATACAAGAGATGGCTTAAACTTGCTTTATTAAAGCTATATGAGAGAGAAAGTAAAATATGTGAAAAAATTAGCAAGACTGGTCATTATTTTTAATATGTTTTTGTCAAGACAATGTCGGTATGCAAAAAGCATAAATGTTTCTGATTGCTGGGTATGCAGTTGCTTTTGGTGGCAATTCCACTAAATACTTCTAAAGAGACATAAAAATTTTCCAAGATGTTGCTTGATGTTAATGTTACTAAATTTGTAAATTAGACTAAATGTATTTTACAGTCTTTGTATGTACAAATACAGAATAATTCAATACAAATGAAATTAATGTCTAGCAACAAATATGTGTGAAAAAACATGTTTCTACTAGATTGAAATGCATGAATAGCAAACAGTCTGTGTAAATACATACTGTGCAGGATATAATGTAATAAGTTCAAAAGTAATCTGTCAAGTTAGTAATATTATCACTGGTTTTAAGTTGGAGTCTTATTATTAGTTTTTGGATCATCATTTTATCTGTACCAATATTAGCTACCCCAGCTAGAGAAACAAATCATATTAAAATATTGTATTCATACAGCTAATGGACTAATATATAAACAGCATTTTTCAGTGTATACTTCACTGTCAATTAAAGTTTATGGGCAGTTCAGAAATATAACCACAATGTTATGGTTAAAATAACATTGAAACTGTATATTTTCAGCAGTGTATAAATGCTTGCATTAGCACATAGTTCTTGTCTCTTATAGATAATAGTCTATCTCTAATATTTTGATATACAATGATTAATAAAAGTAATGAGTTAATTCAACATTTGCAAAGAGTTAATGGAACAGTTCTAAATTGTGACTGCAAAAGAATAAATTAATCAAATTAAAAAATAAAACTAAAGCAGACACAACTCATAACTAATGGAATATTTTCACAGAATGGTCTGTAAAAGAAAAAGTTGTTAGATGCCTTCAGTTTTAGTATTAATACTTAATATCACTGTATTAACTATGTAAAATTGCGTTTTGACTTGTATCAAAAAAAGACTAAATGTTTTGTTTCTTAATGCGTTTCCTACAAAAATAAAAGAGAGGGAATTGTTAGAGTAATTCTATTGTAAATATGCTGAAAGATAAAATATAGAATAAAAAGTTTGTTTGAATATCTACATAATGTTTAGCAATGTAAAATGGGCATTCATACTATATGTATGACAGACAGGCTTCTCTTCTTCACAGCATCAGAAAAAAGCCTAAAAAGGCAATTTTGGAAAGCAAGTATTACATGGTTTTCTCTTTTTTTGCAGAACAGTTTACAAATATCCATTAACAGACATGCTTTTTTATAAACTCAGCAAAACGTGCCTCAAAAATATGTTTTTTCAAATATCAGCACAGAACAGATGTTTCCTTTCAGGCTTCTGATTGCGTGCATTCTTACATCAGCAGAAGTGTTTACAAGTAAATCACAAAAGGACAATAGGACGTGATTTCCCACAGAAGGCCAAAAGATATACCAAGAGGAAAAACAATATCTATGTGCATGACTAGAACTGCATATAAGAACTGTATTAATTCAGCTATGTGAGAGGTATTATGTAGAAACTTAGGTTTCGAGGTAACTGGAAAATGAAAAGTCATCATCATTCGTATCTGTAATGAAGAAAAACTTTGTAAATATATGCTACAAACTGACTGAAGAGTGCATGCTGTTTGTTATAAAAATAAGTTATTTATTTGTAACTGCGCTTATAGTGAAATAGTAGCTGCAAAATATATTTCTTTATCAGTATGCAATTTGGAAGGCTTGGTGCTTTAAACAGACTACAGTTGCAGCCATGCAAAACTCTGTGTCTCTGATTCAGCAGTAAACAGCCAGCAAGACTTTGTGTCTTAAGAAGACTTTAAGTCCAGTCGAGCAAATTTCAGCACAGCATAGAAGCAGCACATACATAAAATAAATTTTTCAGGGAGGTCCATCAGATGGACCCTTCTTAAAAAAAGGCAGAATGGGGCCAGCAAAAACTTTCACCAGTGTGTGGAATCCATGAAATGAATGGTGCAAACCATCTTTTTGTGAAGCATGTATGGTTGTCAGTCATCTTGTCCTATGCCGACATGTACTGCATCCCACTAAAATAACACCAGGTCTCTAGCCAGTTGTTTAAGCCAGTCATATTTCCTTTATACCTTGGCATCATTTTTGATAATGGAAGGATTCCACTTAATACTATTTTTTTTCTGCATCTGTGGCATCCTTGGATAGCTTTGTCATTTCTATTTCTATATCCTTCAGGGTTTTTTTGCTATTTCATTTACCGCAACATGGGCCGCTACCATACTGTGCTCATATTTGTTTGGTTTAAGGGACCTTAGATTGTTGTAGTATACTAACTTCATAGTATATGGCAATGTAACTGTTGTTCATAGGTTTTCTTCATTGCATTCAGTTTTTCTGTGCTATTCTTGTTGACAGGGAGTGCAGTACGAGTCTTCTAAAGCTGTGATCATTTTCAGGATTATGCTGCTTTTCATAGTGACATTCTGAAGACTAAGATGGATTGCTTTAAATTTGCAGTTTACTTACACTGAAAGATATCAAGTCATTTAAGTACACTGAAAGAGATAATGCTTGCAAGCAGTAGCTCCAAGGCTGGTAATATTTTGTTGTAAAGATGTAAGAAACTTGCACTGAATCTCCTGTTAAGATTAAAGATAAAGATTTTTGTTGCCTTGGAATGTACTAATTGACATGCTTTTTGATTTTCCTAGAACTGTCATATACAGTTAATATCAGTCCTCAAGTGCCCATTTTGTCAAATGCATCTATTGGTAGTAATTTGGCATAGCTACCTGATTTCATTTTGATACCCATAATTGCAAGTCCTAGAATAAAAATAAATACATTGAAACAAAAGAGAACAATGAATGTCAAACCCAGTACTTTTATAGAACTCCAAGATCATCATTCATCAGGGAAAAGGGAATACTCCAAAACACAACAAACTCAGATTTACTATATATAATCATGGTTGGCCTTAGGCATAGGCCAGCTAGCCATCAGGTCTATGACATTTCATCAAACAAATATTTATCAAAGCCACTCTTCATCGAAAAGAGATTTTTAACTAGGGGAAAACCAGCGGTTGGTCACAGACTGGAATTTACCCTTTTCCCCACTGCAGTACAATCTCAGAGTTGGGATATTTAGTTAGGGAGTATGTGGGGGAGCAATCCCTCACATTGGGGTGTGTGGGCTCTATAGCCCTCCACCTTGGCAGGTTTTAAATTTTATTTATTTATTTGCAGTTGCTCAGTTGGCCAATCATTTGTTTGCCCTGCTTAAAATTTGCCGTTCAGTGAACAGCTGCTTTGATTAATAGATGTTCGACAAATGGCTATTCGCTGAATAGCCATTCAAAGAAATGTCATAGAACCCTAGCCATCCAGCTAGTGTGCCACTCTCACTTCTCTTATAGGGGCACATTTTAGGTATATATTTTAGTTAGTTATTTATTTGTAATAAAAAAATTACATTTCTTTACTACAACAATAAATAAAAAATAAATAAATCAATAACATAAAAGTGCCCCTAACAGAGAAATGAGAGTAGTGGTCTAAGGAAGAAGTCTGGTAGATCTGGTCATTCAGTTTGTTGGCCACCTGCTCATCCAATCTGCAATCCTAGACATTGAATTAGGTAGTTCATGGTTGGTACAGAGCAAGACGTCAACAAATTCAAAACTGATAGAGACTATCAGGAAGAGAAAGCTTGGCAATGGCATAATTTAAACAGTTTCTTTTTTTTTTTTGTTACTTACAGACAACCATATCTTTTGAAGGGCGGGTGAATGGCTAGTCCTGAGCTGGCCATGATTTTGTAGACTAGCCTGATTTTGCTTGCCTTGTCATCCTTTAACCTTCTTTTCTCATGCTTTTGGTCTGTCTCCTGTAAAATCTGTAGTTTTTTTGACAAATTACTTAGGCTGGAAGTCACTAAATAATGACAGTTTGTGACTTGACTACTTCAGTAAATGTATAATTATGCAAAAAATTTTATTTTAATGACTCTCTTAGTTTATTAGAATATTTAAAATCTGTCCCTGATTTTGAGCCTTTATCCTGCCATTATTTTTGAGTTGTTCGTATTCCAAACCAATCTAATTGTGTGTCACATGTTCAGATAAGTATAAACAGATTTGCCCTAAAAAGCTTATAAAACCAGATACTTGTAAAAAAAAAAAAAAACTTAATTTTTTTAAGTTTTTGACTATGTACCTCAGTGTTTTTACTATGTACCTCAATGACTGTCTACTGTACTGTCTAACTAAAACTGTTAACTTCTAACCTCTTATGTATTAAAATCAACTGCATGTTCTACATTTTGTTCGCTCATGTACTGCATTCTGTTGTACTGTGGAGCTTTTCTCCCCGGTCCTCTGCTGAAAATGGACCTGTGTCCAGTCGGTAAACAAATGTAAATAAATAAATACATTTTATGAACTACAAGGTTTAGAGGTTTGTCCCTCATATTTTTTTATTTCATGTCAAACCACTCAGGAGTACAGTCAGTCAAAAATACTAGACATAAGATTTCTGTTATTCTTTTTCCTCACAAATGTTGGCTAATGAAAAACCCATTGTTTTACTAAATAAATGAATTAAAGCAACAGAAAAAAAATATTCTGCCTGTAGTGAAACATGACTAATGGCTGCTTTTTACTTATTATTCTGACTTTGCAGAATTACTGTTATGAGTGAATGAGCTTAGAATAATTTAATGTGTGACTACTGTTTCATGTAACAAATCTGAAATACAATTCATGTCTGTCATGGTTAGCTATAACTGATCTGAGGTGGTAGCAGCTGTCTACAAGAAGTAATTAACCTTTTTTGTGGTTTTCTCAGTTTGAAGAATTATTTTTTTTGCAGAACTGCACATTTGCAGGATTACTATGATTTATGTGAAGGAACTTGAACCACTTCAATGTGTGTCTACTGTTTTCATGGACAAAGCTGAAATACAGCATTTGCAAGGTTAGTATACATTTGCAGGATTAATGTAATTTGTGTGAAGCAACAGAATAATTTTAAAAACTGGCTACTGTTTGCATGGAAGGTCATGGAGCTGAAATACAATGCATGTCATTTTTTTTAATCACAATTGCCTTAAGTGCGCACAGAAGTAGCTACAGCTTCTGAGTTGGGGCTAAGACTTTCTCTTATACGTGACCTGTAGTTATTTGCTCATTTTAAGCACTCACTATCCAGCTTTCAAGACTAATGTGCATTTTTGTGAAGTAAGATGGTCTGCTTAACTAGACATCTGAGATATGCATAGACAAAGTAACTATTACTGTCGGGGCAGTCTGTCAAGAAAAATGACTAGCTGCCTGCTATTGCTTGTTTTGAGTTGAAAACTTTGCTGAGCTTTCAGCAACAGCAATTGACTGCTATGCATAAGCAGTTAACACTACTACCTACTCCTGTCCAAAAATGAAGGAGCTGGCCAGAGTCCATCCAGCCTTAATTCCATATAGCTAGCCTTTTATTTATTTTTAGACCATGGGCAAACTGTACATCAGTACCCTGATTGGAGAACGAGCATTATCTAGCAGGGTATTAATGTATAAGTAATGCCTGCTGAGAAGAATGAGTCCACCGCTTCACGGCAACATATCAAGCTGCCGTGGAGCTCGGACAGAGAAAACAGAATGCCCACCATTATTTTATGCTCGTTAAGCAGCTCTTTTGTTGTTTAGCAAGTGTAAAATATAAAAAAGACAACTAAAAAAAAAAGGTAGATGTGTGTGTTTATGACTGTGTTTGAGTGTATGTGTGCATGTCAGTGAAAGTGAGAGTGAGCGAGCCATTATTTTACACTCGCTAAGCAGCACTTTTGCTGTTTAGCAAGAGTAAAGTAAAAAAAGAAAAAATGAAAATAAAGCTTCTATGTGAGCGTGTATGCATGTATGAGAGTAAGAGAGAGAGAGAGAGCGATCGAGTGAAACAGAAAAGTGTGTTTATGTTTCTGCCTGCATGTCTGCATAAATGCATGCATGAAAGAAGAGAGACTGTATGTATGTATGTGTGTGTGTGTGTGTGTGTGTGTGTGTGTGTGTGTGTGTGTGTGTGTGTGTGTGTAAGAGAGAGAGAGATCAACAGGAAGTAAGAGCAAACTTGTGTGAGTGAATGCATGAATTAAAGCAGCTGGAGACTGTGAGAGATTGAGAAAGAAGGTGAGCCTGATCTTTTGTGAGTGAATGTGTGTATGAAAGCAGACAGACTGAGAAAGTGAGCGTGATGCGTGACTGAACGCATGTATGTAAGGAAAGGAGACTGTGTGTCAGAAAGAGATTGAAAGAGAGAGAGAGAGAGAGCGTGAGACTGAACTTTAAGTGAATGTGTGTATGAAAGAAGAGGAGACTGTGTGCGTGTGTGTGTGTGTGTGTGTGTGTGTGTGTGTGTGTGTGTGTGTGTGTGTGTGTGTGTGTGTGTGTGTGTGTGTGTATATGCAACCATTCCAAGTTTAACACAGAAATGTTCATTACTACACTATCACTAACTGGAACTTTCTAAAAAATCCTCCCTTAGCTAATGCTGTAATTGCATTCAATAAATTTTTCTAAATATCCTAAATAGCATTGCGCCTCCTAAAAGTAAGAGACTGAAAACAAATAATGCAATATGGCTATCCAAAAGGAGTAGAATGCTAATGTAGGAAAAAGAAAAAGCATGGAAAGAATGGAAAAAATACAAAACATTTCAATATCTTGAAAACTTCAGAATGCTTTGCAATTGTACTAAAAAGCAAATAAAGACAAAAACACACTATACTATAATTATTTTCAGAATAATACTGAACAGAACCCTAAGAAATTTTGGACATCCATTAAAGTAATCTTACATCCCAGCCAAAAATTCAACCCAAATCCCTCTCCTGATAACTCGCCACTTGAAACTACAACACAGTTCAATTCTTATTTTATAGATAGTATTACCACATCTAAAAAAGGATTCTTCAACATCTAATCCCAACCCTGCCCGAACAGTTACATATCACCACATCTGCTTTCACCTTCAAACCTCTGTCTGCATCCTATATCCTCTTAAACAAACTTAAACCATGCTGTTCTTCAGCTGATGACCTTCCAAATCTTATTTTGTTTTGTGTTTTACTTGTATTCTGATTTTAACTGCATATTAAAACTCAAAAGGAGACCACAGCTCTGTCTCTTGTGATTCAGGCAGAAATTAGTACAAGTCAATAGAACAGGTCAGTTAAGGTTAATCATATGTGAAATAAGGGGGTGGCGCTATGAACTAAATCTTCTATTTAAGGGGTAAAATAAAACATTTCAGAGCTTTAATAGAAAGGCTCACCCAGTCTCTGCTACACTTTGCTGTGGGGGGAAAGGTTAGTTTGCTTTTTATTTGTTGTATTACTTTATTGCATTTTTCTATTTTGAATACTGTGATTTGTTTTATTTGCCTTGTGTTTTAATTGTATTCTGCTTTTAACTGCATATTAAAACTTGAAAAGAGACCACCGCTCTGTCTCTTGCGAGTCAGGCAGAACCCCCCCCCCCTTCCTCCTGGTTACTGTAGTGTGTTCTTAAACACCACTGTCTTTCTAGTTACCTTCCCCTTATGTTAATTTGACAATATATCTCATTTCCTCTCTGTTTTACTGGCTTGTGTGAGTAAGCGCAAAATTATCATTTTGTGAAATCACTCTCCTTCAACTATTTAAATTTATTGGCCATCCTACTGTATTCCATAGTACCAGAATACATAAGTGACCACCCCCTTTCAATCTATCTTGCTGTTTTAAAAATAGTGACTCTCCACGAAAATAACGTTTTAGACAGGTAAAAACTTAAGTTACCTACTTTCACATCTAACTCCTCTAGTGCACACTGCAGTGTTTAGGATAAACCATTTTTTTCATCTTACCTTTAAGCATCCCTGTGACAAGCACTTGCTTTAAAACCTGCTGGAAAGCACTAGGAAGTCATAAACTGATACAAGCACTCAACTCTCCTTGATAATAAGGAGAAATTAATCATAGGCACTAAACAGCCTATAATTACAAAGTACCTTGCTAAGGTAAGGGGAAACAGCTTTTGTACTTTACAAAAAAAAGCACCAAACCAGGCATGTCCAAGGGTCATCCTCCAGTGACTTCTCCTGTCCACCTGGTGAATCTGGGCATACTGGGGCAATGCAGCAATTGCCTCATGTACACATACAACCCTTTCCTTCTACCACCCAACACTACAACCTGTGAGGGATACACTTATATAGCCAAACTGGAAGCAAAACTCTCTCCACCCAAGATTGTGCTAGACAGTCAAGAGGAGAAGGTTAACACTGGCACTACACCTCAAGCAACACATAGCCCTTCTAAACCCACACCACCAACACCCACACATAGCAACACTAAACCCACATATGTGGAGGCCCTTAACATTAACCTGCCCAAGCAACAAGGAACTCCAAAGCTGAAATGCAAAGAAACACCAATCACAACCAAAGTGTCACATAGCTCACAACACCTGTGTGCCACCCAACAACAGCCTCTAAGGCAAGACAACGTACCCAACACTTTAGTCATAGGTGACTCTATAGTCAGGCACACTGATGTCCACTCACAAGGTTGAACAAGGAGAAAATTACAGACAGCTGCCTGTCGGGTGCCAGGATCTGCCACATAATGCATGCACTCAAGTCACTCCACAACAAGTACAAATATGACTCTGTCATTGTCATTGTTCGAGTGAATGACTTAAGATGTACCTCCCTGGACTACATGAAAAGAGACATGGAAGAGGTCTTGGATCATGTGGCCCAGGCAGGTATGACCGTAGCCCTGAGTAGCATCCTGCCTTCGCCCAGAATGATACCACAGTATAAGGATAAAATGATTGACCAACAATTGGCTAAGCTTCTGGTGTCATTCAAAGGGGATCCAGTATCTGTCTGCCTGGGATGACATGATCGACAAACCATGATGCTTCGCCAGAGATGGTCTGTACTTGTCACCCCTGGGATTCAGGTTACTGGCTAAGGCTCTTGCCACCCCTATAGTGCCTTTTTTAGGGAAATTTCAAAGGACAAAACCACCACCTTAACAGGTACAAGCATGCAAAATCTGAAGGTAATGCTACTCAATGCTGGAAGTCTAAACCTCAAAATGCACTCTCTCAAGGCACTCCTAAAAATGGAGAACATTGATATCTGTGCAGTAACTGAGACCTGGTTCAAGGCTCCAGAGAGCACCCCCTGCAATACCAGCCTACAACTCTTACCACACTTTTCGGCCACCAAACCAGGACCAAAACAATAAAGGTGGAGGAGTGTCCATATTCACCAAGGATATTCACAACAACAGGCTAGTTGTCCAACACAATGCATCAGAAATTCTCCAGGTGCAACTAACACTAGGTAAGATTGCAATCCAAACTGTAGCTTGCTACAGATCCCTCACCATGCCCCAAGATTCTCACTACACCTTTCTAAACATACTGGAAAATATTAAGATACAACCAAACACCCTAATACTGAGTGATTTCAACTACCCTGCCATTAACTGGGAAAACTACTTGTGTGCCAATATCTTTGCCCAACACTTCTTGGAATTCATAAATTCCAACATCCTGGATCAACTAATCCTTAGTCTCACCAGAGGCTCCAATATCCTAGACCTGGTCATTACCAACATGGGAAATTGATGCTCCACACCTATGGTCACCACCTCGTTGGTCAGGTCTGACCATAAGCTAATCACTCTTGACATCCACATCCCATCCCCACCCCCAGTAAGGAAACCTCCATAAAAAACTTCTCCAAAGCCAACTTCATACTACTCAAGTCAGAAGTGACAAACTTTATGACACCCATGCAGACGGGAACTGAAAGTTCGACTGCTGAGTCCTACACTAAGGCACCGTACAAGCACATTCACTCATGCATGCATCGTGCCATCCCCAATAGAACCGAGACGCTGTCCTCCCAAAATAGGAAGCCACTTTGGTGGTCCCTTGCCATAAACAAACTTTACAACAAAAGGAAGAAACTGTTGCAGAAAAGAGGAAAATCCCAGGGTGCTAAAAACACCCTTATCAGGCTCAGTAAGAAGCTGAGATCCCTCATAAAATCATCCAAAGCTAGTTACGAAAATAAAATTGCCAAAGATTCCAAAGGCAGCCACAAGGCATTCTATAGTTATGTCAAGAATCTAAATGGCAATGCTCAGATCTGCTCTGAGCTACAACAGAATGGCATTAAATATACTGAGCTCAAGGATATTGCCAATATCCTGGCAGATTGATTCAGTGCAAACTTCAGCCCCCTCTCACCCCCTAAAGGGCCCATCTCAATACCGAAAGATTGCCAAATTCTGGTAATAATGGCCACACAGGTAAAAAAAACACACTCTCCGAAGATAAGAATACAGCATCCATGGGACCAGACAAACTCCCAAGCTGTGTACTACAAGAATAACAAAATGAACTGGTACCTCACCTAAGTGTCATGTTTAATCATAGCCTCACCTCAGGCTTCATCCCCACTGAGTGGCGCACAGCAACAGTTATCCCACTCCAGAAGGGGGATCCACCTTGGATCCTGAGAACTACCACCCCATCAGTCTGACGAGCCTGATCTGCAAGGCCATGGAATGTATTATCATGGAAATTATAAACAAAGACATTGGCAACCTTCACTGAACCCCACGCAGTTTGGGTTTGTGAAGGGCCAATCTTGTCTCCTGGAACTGAATGATTTCTTTGAATCAGTCTCCAGAGCTATGGACAAGGGTAAGGTGGCCCACACAGCCTATCTGGACCTTGCCAAGGCCTTTGACACCATCTCCCACTCTGGAATCATAGATAAACTTTCTAAGCTGGGCATTAATCCCTACATCACTCAATGGGTTGCCAACTGGCTTACTGACAGAACCCACACTGTAAAAGTAGCCGACTTCAAATCCAGCTCCAGACAAGTGACAAGTGGAGTACCTCAGGGTTCAGTCCTGGGACCGCTCTCACTTGGCATCTACTTCTCTGAAGTACAGGCCAACACTAAGGGACTCTGGCTAACAAAGTTTGCAGATGACTGCAAACTGGGAGCCATTATCGAATCCCCACATTATGTGGATATTCTACAAAAGGGCTTTACAGAAACAGATGCTTGGTGCCATAGACATGGGCTCAAGCTCAATGCCAAGAAATGTACCCATTTATTTATTATTTATTTATTTATTTATTTTACATTTGTTAACTGGGCTAGTCTAACTGGATATATTTTCATTTTCAGTAGAGGCCCGGGGAGAAAAGCTCCGGCAGTTATACAACTTAGAAAATCATCCACAGGGATTAAAAATTAAAAAAGTATGCCTTGTAGGAAGTAGTAATAATATAGAGTAGGAATTACTCTTTAGGCATATCAAATTAGGAACAACAGTTAGTAAATCTAACAAGGAGTGAGCATGTAACAATCCATTTGGAGTATAAGTAGTTGAAGTAAGAGTAGTAGAAATATGAAGTAACAGGAGGTGTAATTAGAAAAAGAAGAAGAGAGGAAGAAGATTAGTCAGGATTGCTGCAGGGGCATAGCCAGTGAGAATTTAGGTGTTTTTTGAGGTTGTGTTTAAATAGAGGCAAGGAAGAAAGTAATGTTAGTTCCTTTGGCAGCAGGTTCCAGATTTTTCCAACTGTGTTAGAAAAAAGAGGTCTCCAGCTAGGTTGTTAGACTTACATATGCAGGCAAGGAGTTTGTTGGAAGAGCGCAGGGAGTTAAGATTTTTGTACTGGAGGATGAGATTGGAGAGTATAGGAGTGTTGTTGGGTTGGTTGAAGATCTTGTGGGCAGTGGTGAGTTGGGATACTATCAGTTGGTTTTGTAGTTCCAGCCAGCCTAGTTGCCTTAGATTCAAACAGTGGTGGGTTCTAAAGGGATTGCCAGTTGCAAATCTGGCGATGTTATTATAAGAATTTGTTAGTTTGGTAAGATTATTTTTCTTTAGGTTAGTATATATGGGCGAAGCATACAGAAGAGTTGATATTAAGTGAGAGTGAGCAATTTTAGTTCTGGCTATAGGGGTGAGGAAAGGTTTGATCCTGTATAGGGAACCAATTTTTCTATTGACAGTTTTGATAGTGTTATTTATGTGGGTATCAAAAGTAAGGTGATTGTCAATAGTTATTCTGAGCAGTTTGGTGGCTGTATCAGGAAGTATGATAGTGCTGTTATTGGAGGACACAGAGAAATCAATGGGTGAGGATTTATTGGTGGGTGTAAAGAGGAGGAGCTTAGTTTTGAGTTACCACATAGGTGGCAGTACACTAAACACCGAAAGTGTGATAAGAGACTTAGGGACACAGGTGGACAGTGGTCTCACCTTTGATAACCACATCGCCACAATGATCAGGAAATCCTTCTATGTGGTACACCTCATCACTAAGGGCTTTTTATCCAGAAAAAAGGAGGTCATTGTCTCACTGTACTCATCCCTCATTAGACCCATTATAGAATATAATGTCCCATTTGGTAGGTACCTCTCAAGACATCTGCAACAACTGGAAAAGCCACAGAAATACCTCACTAAAAGAATCACAGGCCTAAAGCAGATGCCCTATGCTGACCGTCTAAAAAAACTCCACCTATACTTTGTCACATATCATCTACTCAGAGGTGATCTCTGCTTAACATACAAGGGTATGTCAAACCCAGATCTGTTAGACATGCTACACTTAAAGAAATCCCAATCCCTCAGAGACACATGCTTCAGGGATCTAAACCTTCTCATCACAATGAACAAAACATGCTGGAGGGATAGGTTCCTGACCCAGAGACTCCCCAGACTCTGGAATGGACTGCCAATACATGTCAAGCAGAGCACCTCTTTGGCCCTCTTTAAAAGGAATCTTGATGATTGGATGGGAGATAGGAAATTCACCCCGGGGATCATGTCAGTTGCCTGCTTGACAGGGGTCCAGGGAAGTAAATACTGTGGGAAGAAATACCCAGGGAATTGTTATGGCTAGGCTTATATAGGCCCTAGGGCTGATAGCCTAGTACCAACCTATGAACCTATGAAATGAGTACCTAAAAATGGCAGCCAATAGTACTGCATATACTGTCTCAATCCTTGTAAATAGGTCAATCCAGGAATCTCACATTTCCTCTCTCTGGAAAAAAGTCACACATTATGCCTCTGCACAAAGAAGCAAATGCAACAGACAATAATAACTTTAGACCTATAGCAATCTAATCTCCCCTTGCCAAAATACTAGAAAAATGTATTCAAAAACAATTGTTAAGACTATCTTCTGCAGGAAGAACTCTTATCCCCTTCACAACATGGCTTCTGTCCTTCCCATAGTACTAGCACTAGCTAGAGATAATGGAATGCTAGTCTCTTCCTTTTTTCTAGACTTGTCTAAAGCCTTCGACACAGTTTGTCACAGCAAACATTCTACTTCAAATGTCCTCACTAGGTCTCTTTCAGCCCACCCTTCAGTGGTTCAAAAGCTACTTGTCCAACAGGCTTCATTCAGTAAAATGGCACTCCACACTCTCCTTACCTCCCACTCACCACCAGTGTACCACAAGGCTCTATCCATTGTCCCCTCCTCTTTAAAATTTTCACCAACACCCCCTATACATCCACACAACAGGTCACCCTAATGCAATAAACAGATAATTCCACTCTCATTTGCACATCTGACAACATTGCACACCTCCAAAATATTACTCAGGAAGCTTTAACAGCCTCAAAAGCATAGTTTTGTAACTCGCAAATCATGCTCAGCCCATAAAACACCAAACTACTACTTTTTTCCCCAAATCCCTCTCTCATGATAAAACAAAATCCTATCTCTTGATAATACAACCATTGAAGTCACTTCTCATAGCAAACTACTAGGGCTGACAGTGGATTATAATCTTACATTCAACCTGCATATACAAAATTGCATGAGAAAAATTCATCAAAACTAGGAATGTTTTACAGAGTCAAAAACGTCACTGACACAACTAAAACTACACTCTCTCCCATCCTTACCAACATCCAGGCTTCACAAAAATTTAAACCTGGACAATACTATAATAAAGTTGCTAAATTTGCAGCACATACCCATTTCAGAACCCACCACTGTATAGCACTGAAAAGCTTAAATTGGTTAGAACTGCCAAATCAACTAATATATATTCAACTTCTTACAACCTATACAATTATCCAGCATCCATCTGCCTGTCCAGCACTAAAAAAAAAACATTCTATACAACTATGTTCCCAGTCAGTCATTGCAATCCAGTGACCAAATACTCCTGTCTGTGTACAAACCTAGCAAATCTGCTCGGCATTGCCTGTACTTGTACAAGGTTGCTAAGGCCTGGAACTTCTTACCTGTATCCATCAGGTCTATACCCTCCCTCCCATCTTTCAAAACCACTCTGAAAGACTTCCTAGCTAAAATTTGTCTCTGCTCTTGCTCAAAACCAGGATAACCTGTATCACTGAATGTGAACAAGTTCCTTTTCATTCCTTACACCTCCTTACTCTCCTTTCTTCACCTGCTTCCTTACTAATATCTAATTCTCTTCACTGACTTTCTCTCTGGATATATCATAGGCCTATTTTCCCTCTCTTCATATTGCAATTCCTATTTGCATTAGACTAACTTACCTTTAATTTCTCTACAAACTGTCAAACATTTCTCTAATTATTAAAGGATTTTCATATATTTTGTATTGACTCATAACCAATGTTTTATAGTATGTCTATTTGTTATAATTATTTAAACTGTAGATGTTTTTGTTTCATTTTTGAACATTGTAAAATTATTGTTCTTAAAATGCAGAAATAATTTGGAGATTTTTCCCTGGGCCTCTGCTAAAAATGAGCTTCTTCCCAGTCGGACTTTCACTGTAATCAAATGTCACTAAATAAATAAATAAATAAATAAAATAATTTCTGAGACTCTTCTTGGTTTATGTAGTAATAGAGACATAGGTTTTACATAAGTAGTAAGCATGATTGCCATTCATACATAGAAGAAGGAGAATGCACAGCTGTGTGTGTGTGTGTGTGTGTGTGTGTGTGTGTGTGTATGTGTGTGTGTGTGTGTGTGTGTGTGTGTGTGTGTGTGTGTGTGTGTGTGTGTGTGTATGTGTGTGTGTATGAGCATGTGCCCTTGCATGTTTGAATGTCTTTGTAAGTATGTGCACTTTCATGCAAAGGTAATAAAGCAGATTTTGAAATTTAAGTCCCCAACTCTTGAAAGTATGAAATGTACTTGATGCGATACTGTCTGCACTGCATCAATGAATTGTATCACATCGATATTGACTACACACTGCATACTCTTGATTGCTGTGAATTAAAGTATGTCAACTGCAAAATAAAAAAAAGAAATGGTAACAAATGCCAGAGTAGGATAATGGACATTCAGATTCAGAGTAAGAAAAATGAAAGCACTGTTTAAATTTTGTTACCCTTTTTACATACCATGCACTTCTGAAACAGTGAGTGAGATGGTCAGAGAGAAAGAGAGAGAGAGCAACTAAGCTGAACCAGTTTTCACATGTTTTTCTTATAAACTAGAAAACTTTGCTAATCTGGTTATCCATTTGTTGATTACTACATGCTCTGTCAAACCACATTTCATCAAACAGGAAATGGCAAATGATTTAACTTCCCAGAATGCAACATTTTTCATTATATGTGGAGGTTACTGAGTGCATATTATTTATTTTTTGTCAATGGCAAACTAGCAGTGCATATGTGTATATGATGGTCACCACCCTATAAATACATTTTATCATGTTTCTTTTTTTTAGACTATCTTGCTTATTTTTTGTACGTATATGTGTGCCCCTTCAAAAAACACATGCACACAGATTTGTAATTTTTCATAAGTAGCTTTCTTTTTTGCATAATATATTGGTGCACTTTTCTTTGTGTGTGTATATGTGCATATGTGTGTGTGCGTGTGCGAGTGCATGTTTGTGTGTGTGTGTGTGTGTGTGTGTGTGTGTGTGTGTGTGTGTGTTGTCTGTGTGTGATTTGTCTACATGCAAATGTACATGTGTATATCTATACATGTGTGTTAATACACATGCTTAAGCAGAATTGGGGATAATCTGAGATTGATGTTTAACTATTCAAATAAAAGTAGACAATTTTAATAAATTCATATACTGGCTTTCTGCTTTTGTGTTGCGGTGGGTTCAGTCAGTGGAGCATGTATCAAATAAGCCATACCCTGCCAAACTGCAGATATACTCTTCTAATTATTTCACACAAAATGTTTAGTTTACTCTCATACTTCTTGAAGCTGGCATCAGTACTAGTAAGTTGGGACATGACTGATAAATCGGTTGCATTCAGTAGCAAGATGCAACGTGTACATATCTTCATATGGGAAGCTTAATAACATCAGACATAAAATTGTAGCTATATTCAGGAGAGAAAAAAACAAGACAGAAAGGGGAAAACCCCATACGATTGCTATTCAAACTGCATGAGAATAGAGTAAAAGAAGTACTTTGCATTATGTGGAGTGGGAGATGGTTCTGCAGAAGAGATATTCTTTTTAATACATACCTATCTCTCTAACATGACCTATTTATTTTGCAAATGATACTGAGATCCCTTGAGCAGGTCATTTATGTCTAAATAATCTTTGTGCATTCAAGTTCATGTCTCTAAAATTAGCCCAATTTTCATTAGTGAAGAAATTATCTAGTTGTACAATCCAAACATATGTAGTTTAGGATAGAATTCATGATAAAAACTGAATAATTTGTAAATAAAACAGAGCAAATAGACTTTACCATTTTATAAAACTTAATTGTAATGGGCCATCACCAAAGCAGTTATTCAAAGTGATAATATAATATCTGAAAGCATAATGTTGAATTTATACCATTTTCATTTGATAAGGTATTACTTTTTCACAAGATGTGCTTCTCATTAGCATTTCAAAAAAATAGTAAATAATAATAATATTTTTTGTTTTGTTAGCATTTTCATTAACTTCATTAACTAGTGACCTCAAACTCAACTCACTCAAGAGTGCTGTACAGCATTTCACCTAACATAAGGTCCTGTCCTTACCATCATAATATGAGTCAGAGAACTGGAGATTTTATGTCCAGCGTGTACAACTTCCAAGTCATCCTTAATGATCAGATATTTTTTTCATGATCAGTTATCTGGGGGTCTATATTAGATGAATGAAAGTTCATCTTAGCGAACGCTCACATGAGCGAAAATTGCAGAACTCGAAACCACAATTGTGAGATTGCGGTACAATGAAGATGGGAATATTTGTTCTTTCCTCACTGTAGTGTGATCTCGGAGTTGGAATATATATTTAGCAGGGGGTGTGGGGGGCACAGCAGCCCACAATTGCAGTTTCGAGTTCCTGGATTTTCGCTCATGTGAGCGTTCACTTAGATGAACTTTCATTTATCTAATATAGACCCGTTATCTGGTGCTATTTGATTTTGTTGTGAAAAGCTAGAACCTCCACAGGGCTTATAAATGGTTATAGAGTCTTTGGTTATATCTTGTATACAGTATTGAAATCTGTTTTTTCTAGGGTTTTAAAAACTCTAAGCTTAGTAGGTTGCAGTTTATGCTGAAATCTGTTGCAACATTCCTTAGTGGGACCTCTAGATGCAGTCATATAACTCCCCCTATTTTCCATTCCCTGTTGTGTCAAGTATTATATTTTCATCAAAATTATTCTGATATTTAAAGGTCTCCATGACTAAGGTCTTGCCTATAATAAAGAATATTATTTTCCTACTGGTTCTCCCTGCTACACTGCTCATCTCAGCTTATGTTCCACATATTTAGACTTAAATCTCATGGATGTAGGTCTTTTTCTTCCGTGTTTCAGACCTGTGGGATTATCTACCACAGTAGTTTCATAATAGCAATTCTCTATACTGTTTTTGTAAGGGTCATAGGATGCATCTATTCCTCAAACAATTCTAGAACATCTTTAGCACCTAATTTCTAATTTGCTATTGTAATCATTTTTAACTTTCTACCTGCTCTTTATTTAACTATAGAACACTCTTTATGTTTCCCTAGGCCCATACCACCTACCTGACTAGTATAGAGTATCTATTCATTAAGCCAAACATCATTCTCCTAGGGGAGTTCAATTACCCATCCCTCATTTGGAACTTCCAATAACATGCCCAGAGTTTTCCAGACTTCAAAAATGCAAACTCTGCTAGACCAGTTAGTCTGCAGTCCAAATAGGTCAGACAAAATCCTGGACTTGATCATCACTAATACGAGACAGCTCTGTTCTGCACCAATTTTAATTTCCTCTGAAGTCAAATCAGATCATATTTCAGTCACATTCACCATTAAACTGAAGCCAGAAGCATCTTCAAATTCCTCAGTATTCAGAGATTATGCCAAGTCTAATCGACTAAATCTGAATCATGACCTGGATAAGTTCATCACCCTCTTCCAATCTGATGACCCCACTGCATATGCAGAATCCTATACTGCCAAATTCTATGCACCTTTTAATAGTTACCAAGATGCATCTGTCCTCCTCAGAAGTAAATACAATGCCAAATTTGAAATTATACCCTTGAGGAGGAACACAAATATGAACATGCTCTACAATAAAAGAAAAAAAATTAGCTGCCAACAGAACAATAAGTGTAGTTCTAAAGATGTCAAAAAAGATATTACTAAACTTAACAAGGAACTGTGGTCCCTGATCAAATCAAGCAAAGCTAGAAATTAGGTAAAAATAGCTAGTCAGACAAAAGACAACTATAAATCCTTCTTTAACTATGTTAGAAACCTCAGAAACAATTTCCAGTACTGAAGAGAGTTAATAGTAAATATCACATACTGAGACCCTAAGGGCATAGCCAATCTGCTAGCAGATACATTTAGCTCTAGCTTCACCCCCCCTCCCCCTAGATTCCTATATAACATGCCCACATCTACCGCCCCACACAAATGCAGATTCTGAATAACAAGTCCTAATAGCACTTTCCAAGGACAAGAACATTGCTTCTATGGGGCCATATACCATACTAGGCTGCTGACAGGCCAACTGAAACAATACTTCTCAATCAACCTGCAGAGGCTATTTGATATAAGCTTCCAAACAGTTTTTTTTTGCCAAATGAATGGAGGGTGGCAGCAGTCATCCCCTACACAAATTTGGGGTGTCAATAGATCTGGATAATTACAGACCCATACATTTGAATAGCCTAATCTGTAAGGCTATGGAGAGTCTCATTATGAAAACAATAAATAAAGACATAGGTAACCTACATATGCTGAAATCAAGCCACTTTGGCTTTATCAAGGTACACGTCCTGCCTGGTGTACCCAGTCAGCTTCTTCCAAACAGTTACTAAAACAATGGGTGTGGGAAAATCAACACATCCAGACCTCAAAAAGGTGTTTGATACCATCCTAGACTCAGGTATTATTGATAAACTATCCCAGCTAAATGTTAATTTCTATATAACTTATTGGATAGTGCAGTGTCTCACAAAAAGAACCCAGACAATTAGGGTAGGTGGCTGTACCTCCTCCAAAAGCAAAACAAAAAAAAAAAACAGTAATGGTGTACTCCATGGTTCAGTGCTTGGCTCACTCCTATTTGGCATTTACTTCTCAGAGGTCGAAACTAATGTTAAGGGTTTATGGCTTAACAAGTTTGCAGATGATTGTCAACTTGGTGCCATCATAAATTCTCCAGAGGACACTAAAATCCTCCAACAGGGCCTTTTCTAAACAGATAGCTGTTATTATAACCAAGGACTAAAACTGAATGTCAAAAAATGTATAATAGTATCCATTGTCAATCATAACATCTTCTGTAACTATCACATTGGCAAACCACCCCTGAAGATTGATCCAGTAGTTAAGGAAATGGAAACCTATGTGGTATCTTCAATGATCATGTAGCCACTATTGTAAGAAAGTCTTTTTTCATGGCACACATTATTAGTAAGTGTATGGCATCTAGGTCTAGTGGTGTGATCATTGCACTGTATTAAGGACTCATTATGGCTATCACTGAGTATAACACCCCTTTTGGTGTGTACCTGTCCAAACACTTGAAACAACTTGAAAGGCCACAACTTTTTCTCACCAAGAAAAGCAGGGGCCTAAATCAAAAAACTGCACTGACAATCTTAAAGTTTTGTCCCTCTTCTCAGATTCATACAGGCTACTGAGGGGCAGTCTCTGCTTCGCATATATAACCACAACAGACCCTATCCTCTTAGACCTACTGCATATCTACAAATGCAATGTTGTTATAAACACCTGTTCAAGAGAACGTAATGTCTTCTATAACATAAACAGAACATGTTAGATGGATAGATATGTAGCATGGCGAGCAGCACTTCTTTGGAATTGTCTTGCTCTCTGTATAAAACAAAGCACTCCCCTTACTCTATTCAAAAGCAATATGAGTGAAAGGATCTGAAACTGCAAATTCACCCTTGCTTTAGCACCCTTATCACCTATGGGAAGGGTTTTCATGTAAATTTTTGGCTAGGCTCTGAGTTATTAGTACTTAAATTACAAGGGTTAAAAACTTTATGGGATGCAGGGCGAGTTTTCTAAAGATCTTTATCGATTAATAGCCTGGTAAGTACCTAAAAATCTATAAAACAGCACTGATTCTTCTAGGCAACTAAGAACAACATGAAGATAAACATTCGGTAATAAATATTAACATTGGGACATCAGGCAGTACTGATTAAATAATTTAACATAACAACAATAACTCATTCTTGGATCTTGAACTTCTTTCTAATGGAAAATATTTTTTGTTTGTTAGTGCCTATTTGAAGAGGATGTACTTTAGGGTTCAGGCATTTGAACTTCTTTTATAATTATATATTTGGACCACACTACACTGGTTGAGAGTTTTAGAGTGGAGGGTTTCTGGAGAGAAACTCCACTTTAAAGTGATGTGCCTATTAGAATGGTTTTGAACTTTCCCAAATAGGAGGCCATTTGTTATAAAATCTTGCATTTTGCTTCTTTAGTGGGTTGGAAAGGGCAGTAAATCTCCACCAACCCTAATTTTGCATGACACTTTTACCATTACTTTTGTAACCGTGTTATGATTATTTATTTCATATTTAGGTCTATCACAAATAACCCCACAGCAGCAGCAGGGTGTTTTCAGGTGAATCATCATATTGGCAGGAATTTATAAAGACATGGCCAAAAAAAAAAAAAAATATATATATATATATATATATATATATATATATATATAAATCACTGTTGATAAATTCAATCCACCAAAACAAAAATTCAAACAAAAGAAAATAGCAATGAAGCCATGGAATTATGTATTTATTTATCTATATTTATGTATTTATTTATCTATATTTATGTATTTATTTATCTATATTTGCACAAACATACAATGCCAGAAACACAAGATTTTGCAAATATGTGCTGCATCGGGTAGAAGCCAAAACAAATCCATGCTCTCATTTAAATACTCAAAAGTACATCACATGACATTAATTGATCAACATCATTTATTACCTACTCCTGAAATGTATATAATATAAAACTAATGTTTTATACGATTATGTCTGACCTTTAAAATTAGTTTTATACTAATAAAAACATTCAGACCAGGATGACACTGTGCTCTAAATCTCTGTATCCATTTAAATTCCTCTTTAACACTCACAGTTCATGCATCACGACCCCTAATACCTTCATTATTTATAACACAGCAAAATTAAATTTGTGTCTCTCATCATTCTCCTTAATATGGTAATACAGAACATGCATCTCGGCTTTCCTCCTAAAGTCAAAATATGGGTCCCTATGTACTCTTTTAGCTTCCTATTTTTGGCTGTATAATATGCAAATAATTGTGTTCGGTTACAAGGTATACCACATTTTTACTATTGCAGTCTGCGTAAGTATTTAAGAATTTTCTTTTATAACATGTTTTGTAATCACAGTACCACCACTGCCCTGCTTTCTTTTGTAGATACTATTAATCAGAACCGCAACAACAACTTACTCTCTTCTGCCCTCTTCATTGACCTGTCCAAAGCATTCGATATGGTTAACCACCCCTTGTTACTTAATACTCTTGAATCCCTCCCATTCGATATCCCAGCCATTAAATGGTTTAAATCTTACCTCACAGATAAAAAACAAGCTGTTCTCTGGGATAACCACACCTCTTCTCTCTTGCCTGTTTCCATTGGTGTTCCACAAGGCTCTATCCTTGGACCACTTCTCTTCTCCCTCTTCATTAATGATCTTCAAACAATAATCCCTCAAGCAACCTGCATTCAATACGCTGATGACTCTACGCTCATCTGCTCAGCATCCTCTACCACTGAACTTATCTCTCTCACCCAAACAGTGTTCAATACCATAGAAACATGGTTCTCTAATCGTTTCCTCTTACTAAATGCAAAGAAAACCAAACTTCTTCTTTTTACCCCCACATCCAGGACCTCCCCCTTACACTTCTCTATCTCCTCCAACAGCGCCACTGTCATCTCACCTGACACATCAACTAAATTGTTAGGTATTACAATTGACAATAATCTCTCATTTGACCTACACATTAACTACTCCATAAAACTAGTTAACAGAAAGATAGGATCCCTATATCGAATCAGACCTTTTCTTACACCTTCAACTAGAACAAGGATCGCTCACTCCCATCTTATTTCTACTCTTCTATATGCTTCACCTATCTTCACCAATCTCAAAAAAACAAGCCTTTACAAACTGGCAACCTGCTATAATAACATTGCCCGCTTTGCTACCGGTAACCCCTATAAAACACATCATTGTCTAAACTTAAAACTTTTAGGCTGGCCTGAGTTTCAGAACTATCTGATAATCCATCAACTCTGCATTGCCCACAAAATCTTGTACCAACCTAATAATACCCCAATACTCTCTCAACTCATAATCCCCTATAAAAATCTCAACTCTCTCCGCTCCTCCAGTAAACTTCTGACAAGTTCTATAAAATCAAATAATAATGCTGGTGACTCTCTTTTTACCAATGCTGTTGGGACAAAATGGAATTTGGTACCTACTAACATAACAAAGATTACATCATTGCCTCTTTTCAAACAAAATATTAAACTGCATTTCCAAAATCACTGGCTTTGTTCATGTAGTAAACCTGACTAGCTGATTTACTATTACTAACTAAATATAACTATCTCGCTTACTCCTTCTTTCACTACTCACTATTTGTCTTACTCTTCATCCCCCCACTACTTCTCTACCTGTAATCTGTTTTTTTTTTTGCTTTTTCTCCACAGTTAATCCCTATCTTTTCCCTTACTTTCTTTTCACTCTACTTTCCTTACATACTTTCCATTTTTGACTATATCTAATAACTTTTTCTTTTTTCTTCCTTCTCTTTCTCAATTTCTACAATGTCATGTAGATAGTATTGTGTGTCATAGGAATTAACTCCTGTAGTAGTACTTTACATTGAAGGGTTTACTAGTTTTATTTTTTTTGTTATTGCAAACCCTATTACTAACTCCAATATTATTATTGTTATTGTTATCATTATTTTATTTTGGTTTGATAGATTTTCTGTATGTATCTCACTCTGTGGAGCTTTTCTCCCCGGGCCGCTACTGAAAATGGAAATTTCTCCAGCTAGCCTAGCCCGGTCAACAAATGTAAAATAAAATAAATAAAAATAATTTTGTATTTTTTTCCTTAGACTTTCAAAATGTACAGTTAGTACAACAGTCCAGTCCCCTTTTTAACTTCTCCTTTAGTATACATATTTAACTTGTTCTCTGTAACATCATTTTTGTTTAATGTATGAACCAATATAGAGGATTATATGGTTGACACACAGCTCAGTTTTCATCCCATTTACAAAACCACTGCTCTCCTACATTTACGGACACCATATGTAATTCCAGGACTGAAGGGAAACTTATCTTCTCTCTACTCCTTGAATTATCCAAAGCCATTCTCATTGTTTCACATAATGAACTACTTCAGCATATGTCCATATTAGAATGCTCAGAATCCAGTCTACTTTGATTTTCTAGATACCTGACAGGTGGATAAAAATCAGTAAAATGGCTCAATACCTCATGCCCTTTCTTGCATACCCCCACAGGTGTACCCCGAGGATCCATCTTTGGACGTCTCCTCTTCAGTATTTTCACAAATATCCTCCATACATCTTCAAACCAGGCATCACTTATACAATACACAAACAGCTCAGTGCTCGTATTCCCCTCTGACAAACCCATCCTCTGCAACAAATAACTCTATAAGTCTTTAACCTCTGACAATCCCACCCCCTGCAACAAATAACTCTATGTCTTTAACGTCTGACAATCCGCCCCCTGCAGAAAATAACTCTTGAAGACTATAACCTCTGTCAACCTGAACCTCTGCAATAAATAACTCTAAAAGTGTTTAACCTCTGATGCCCCTGCCTTCCTGCAACAAATAGCTATAGAAGTCTTTGACTCCACTGAAAACTAACCCAAAAATATCCACCTTCTACTTAACCCTAAAAAAGCCATGTTACTATTATTTTTTCAACTTACGCCCATCACAAATGCAACTTCAGACTCACTTCTCTTAACAGTACAGAAGCTGAAACAGACTCTCATACAAAATTACTTAGCCTAGCCATAGATCATAACCTCAAATTTGGCCTTCACTTTCTCAACTCTATCAAAAAACATATCAAAAGTCAGGCAGGCGGTACTGATGTAGGCAATACTTTACTGACTCTACCAAAGTAACCCTAGCCGCTACCTGCATACTTTCCACTTTTCTTTATGGTGCACCTGTATTCACTAACCCCCAATCAACTACATAGTCTAAACTGGAACAATGTTACAAAACTGTCGCTCACTTTGCTACCAACAAACCCCAACTCACACATCATCACTCGCCTCTCAAGGAACTCATTTAAGATGAGCTTCCCCACTATCTCTACTACACCCAACTACTCACCATTTGCAAACATAGAAATAAACCCTATAATTGCCACTCTCTAAGCTCTCTTTTGTACAAATAACTACTCAATTGTCTACTATGCTCAAATAGAAAAAAAATGTTTTTCATCCATAAGCCACATAATGCAGTTGGGCATTGCCTCTATGCTTACGGCATGGCAAAAGCTTGCAATTAATTCCAGTAACTCTGAGGACCTCCAAAAATGTTTCAGTCTTCAGGTCGTTACTAAAACCTTTCCTGAATAACTAATGAGTCTGTTCCTGCAGTACCAATGCTAACATCTTTTTTCACACTCTTTATGTTTTCTTGCCCCTGCTCATTTCTATACCATTTAACCTTTAATATCTCCACAATATCTACCTGTCTTCTCATGTTCCATTCCCTTTTTCCATACCCCCCTTACTACTCCTACTTTATTCTTCAGCACGTTTTAATAACTTTATACCTCTATACAGTCTAAATGAACTTTTACTGTGTTAAGATATCAATCATGTAAATATCTAGAACAATAAAATAAGCCTGATTTCCAAAAGACAGGCTGAGGGCAGGTCTTTTGGAATCTGGTCACCTGTGTAAACCTGTTTATAGATATGCCTTATACCAAACTAGTTACTTTCACTGAGAGCAAGTCTTTTGGAATCAGGGTAGACTTTCACTGAGATCAATTCTTTTAGAATCTGGCTCAATGTCTCTTTTATTGTTTGTAATGCAATATGTTTTTTTTTTTTTTTCTGGATGTACTTTGGAGCTGTTAGTTCCCAGCCCTGCTGAAAAAGGGCTTTTGCACAGTCAGACTTTCCCAGTCAACAAATGTTAATAATTAAGTAAAGCAGAAGGCAATTTCAGATGAATGTGCTATATAAACATATTAAAGAGAATGTAATAGTCCCAGAGTACTTGGTGAAAAGAAGAATGGAAAATCAAAAGTAATGGCTCCAAAAAGCAACTTTATTGAAACACCTCATGCTAAGCTCTTTCATCCTAAATCAATGGACTCCATCAGAGCATGAGTTTAACCCTTCTCTACATTAAAATATATGCAAAACTTCACCCAATCAAAACCTCTCAAACAAGTTACATGGTGAAAAAAAATACATGGTAAAAAAAAAAAATGACATGATAAAGTCACACGATAAGGAAACTTCATAAAATATTATAATCATAGCAGGTGACATGAAACCTTCATTATGTGACAACTGAACATTTATAACTAATTCTAGACTTTCCAAGTACAAGAACAATACTTCACTTATACCCATTAAAATGTCATATGAAATATATTCAATAAAAATTATAGTACAAATGTTAATACTGTTTATGTATTTAAGTATATAGTCAAAATGTATCAAGTGTCTAAATATCTGGAAACATATTTAAACAAAATGAATTTCTGTAAAATTGTGTCTATAAATGTTATAATAGACTCCTAAAACATAATAATTATATAACCTTACAGCTCTAAGATTTAAAATCCTACTAAATGATATGCTATCATTCAGCCTGAGATATACTGTCCTATTTAGCTTCATCTGCCATACTAACTCCCTATATTCCAAATAGCTTTCCCATCTTCATTCTCTCACGTACTTCAAAAGTCTATCCATCACCCTGAATTTAAATGTTATCCCCTTTTGTTTTTTTACAAAGAAGGGTATGTTTGTACAATACTTTCTTGGTATTGCATTTAGTCATATCATATAAATGCAGTGGTGTAGTGATTAGCATTGTCACCTTACAACAAGACGCTCCCTGGTTTGATTCTCTGCTGGGGTGCCTTCTGTGAGAGTCTGCATGTTCTCCCTGTGGTCATGTGGGTTTTCTTCAGGTGCTCCAGTTTCCTTCCACATTCTAAAGATATGCAGTAAGTAGGAGGATTGGGCAGTCTAAACTGGCTGCAGGTTAGCGAATGAGTGGTAAGAATGAACTACTGTGGCAGTACTAGTCACCTGACAGTGTAAACCTTGGCTTGAGATGACTGTCACTTCTGAAGTAACACCCTGACCCATGTGCAAAATGGGAAAAAGGAGGATGGCTATCATACAAATGTTCATAAATCCTCTTTTTCAAGGGGCAATACGTTTTCCCAACATACAAAAAAAATTGACAATCTTGGCAAATTGCAATATGTACCACTCCTGAAGTCTAGCAGTTTGCCCAAGCTAGCTTGGTCAAGTGGTCAAGTTTCTGCCATTGTGTAATATCAGCATCTTGCCACCCATCAAAATGTTTCTTATATTGACACATACCACATTAAGAAGTGCTCACCCTACCTCCTTTTATATTATGCAATCCTTTATTTTTAATATTTTCAAAATTATTTTCCAGGTTACAACAACCTCTCTTATAAACAAATTTTGGATATGTACTTATATAATTCATCACTGTCACATCAACCAATTTTTGTTTATAAGCTCCTTAAGTGCCCCAGAAGTAGAACTGTATTGTATAATCATTGCTTTCTTTTAACCATATATTTTTTTCAATAGGTGACTGATTCACAGCTAATACCCAAAATAAGTTTAGATTTCCCTTGTCACGGTTGTGATACTTCCCTTGTAATTTCTAACAGCAATTTCTTTGGATAGCATTTTTACAAAAATGTCGTATATGGATATTCCACATTCTTTTCAAACCAGGTATCTTCCAATACCGTTCTCGACAACCTTATCATCTGTCCCTTCATTAGTATAATATTCTGGTATCCTGGATAACAACTGTGATAATATAAATAAGAGTTCAAAAAATCTGGTTTTCTATGATATTTAACTTAAAACCTCAGTTAACCTTATGAAGAGTAATGGCCAAATTATTAATCTCATCTCTAGTATGTAAATGTGTAAACTGAAAAATTCGGTCGCATCATTAATGTATTGTATCAGTTTAGTTAAATTATTTGTATCCTTCCAGAAAATACATATGCGATAAAACTAAAATACCTGATTCAATACTTCAAAAAGGTGGAATTTAAAATGTATAAGCATTCCCATCTCTACATGACCACATTAACAAAGATAGGGGCACAAGTTGCCCTCATGGCTACTCCCTGGAAGTGTCTAAAATATTCTCCTTCAAAGAAAAGAAAGTTATTCTTTAAAACTATCTCCATTAGTTCCACTTGTTCCACAATAAAATTATACCTATTTGAATCCAGGAAATTGCAACAAGTTAGGGCTTCCTGAAACCAATTTAAGCCCTGGTCATGCGGCATACTGCCAAACAGATCCACAACATCTATGGTCACAAAAGGGAGCTGATCATCCCACAGATTTTTTAGTTGTACTCATCAACACCTAGGAATCTTTCAGAATATGCAGACATAGACTTAATAAAGGTTTAAAAACCCTGTCAATAAAAACAGTAATAGAGAAGGTCTTTGACAATGGATCTAAGAGGTGGATTACACATATTTGTATTTAACTTAGGGATATTGAATATGGAGGGTACTCTGGATTCCGTACTCTGTAAGAAATTAAATTACTACTTATTAATTACTCCTTGTAGCAGGAAATCAAGTAAGATTACCTGCTACTATCACTAGGGAACAGGTCCTTAATGCTCTCACTAAGACCAAGAACACTGTTTCAATGGGCCCAGACAATATCCTAGGATACCTTCTAAATAGCATGAAAGATGACCTATCAGGGCCTCTGGAATTATTATTTAACTGTAGCCTCCAAACAGGCTTCATGCTTCATGAATGGAGAAAGGCAACAGTCATCCCTTTGCACAAAGGTAGGCCACCTACAGACCCTGGAAACTACAGACCCATAAGTCTCACTAGTCTTATATGTAAAGCCATGAAAAGAATTATCATGGAGATGATAGAGATATAGTAAACCTCCAGTCACTGCAACCAAACCAGTTTGGTTTTATCAAGGGCAGATCATGCCTACTCAACCTGGTGGACTTCTTTGAGAAGGTCACTAAAGCAATAGATGAGGAGGGCAAACTTGTTCACAGTGCCTACCTTAACCTGGCCATGGCATTTGACACAATACCCCACTTTGTCATTGTTGAGCAACTCAAGAGGTTAAGTACAAACCTGTATGTCACCAGGTGGATAGCCAACTGGCTCACAGACAGGACCCAGGAAGTTAGAATTGGGGAGTTCACCTCTACAACGAGGCCATTCACAAGTGTAGTCCCTCAGGGATCAGTTCTTGGACCGCACCTTTTTGGCATTTACTTCTCTGAAGTCAAGGGCAATGTCAGTAGTCTCTGGCTGACTAAATTTGCAGATGATTGCAAATTAAGAACTGTTATTGAATCTCACATTGACACAGGGGCTGACACAGACAAACAACTGGTGTCAGAGTCATGGACTAAAACTAAATGCCAAGAAATGCATAATAGTATCCTTTAGGAAGTCATCCATCCCTGGTAACTATCATTTTGGCAACACACCCCTTACAGGGACTTAGGGACACACATAGATAGTAATCTAGCCTTTGATCATCATGTGTCTACAGTGGTGAGGAAGTCATTCTATGTTGCGCAACTTATGAACAAAGGTATGGCATCTATGTCCAGGAAAGTCATTGTTCCGCTGTATTCGACATTCATCAGACCTATCATTGAGTGCAGTGCCCCCTTTGGTATGTACCTAACCTGGCATATCCAACAACTGGAACGTCCACGTCACTGAAAGAATACAGGGAATAAGTAATATTTCCTATGCAGACTGCCTCAAGGCCATATCCCTGTATTCTGTCTCCTACAGGCTTTTGAGGGGAGATCTATGCCTGGCATACAGGGCATTGTCAGACCCCACTCTGATGGACCTCCTGCATATCCACAAAACAAACGCCACCAGAATTACCTGTTCTAAAGACTTAAAGCTTGCCTGTGATATAAATAGAACCTGCTGGAGAGACAGGTATGTATCCCAGAGACTACCCCATCTATGGAACAGGCTCCCCATCCATGTGAATCAGAGTTCCTCCCTAATCCAATTCAAGTGAACTTGGACAATTTGATGGGAAACCAGAACTTAATCCCTGGTTTGCCACCTATGTCTCTGATGGAAACAGGTAACCTGTAAATGGTTTATCTCCCAGGCCTATGCTTACACATATCAAGGGTATCAGAACTTGTCAGAGATTTGGGATACATGGCTAGGCTTAAAAAGGCCCTTCTAGTGATTAACCAAGTAAACACCTATGAACCTATAAGAAAATACATGTTTTCTTATATGCTACATGAATCTCATTCAGAGAAATAGTAGAATATTTTTTTGACAAAAATGTTTATTTCAATGCTGACTGCTGTCTCCAACTTAAAGGCACTGCTATGGGGGCATCTTTTGCCCACATTTATGAGGACCTTTTCATGGGTTTCATAGAAGAACAACTGATATATGATGTTACACATAATATTTTCCTATCAGAAATGGATATATGGAGGTGCTATCTAGATGATTGTTGGCTGGTATGGAAATTTGATGTTATGTATTTGAAATAATTTTCCAATATTTGAACGGTAATAAATGGGGCCTGTACTTTTCCATTTCTGATGATCTTCTTCTTCTTTCGGCTTTTCCAGGTTAGGGGTTACCACAGTGGATCACCTGTCTGCTCATGATTGGCAGTGGAGATTTATGGTGTCGAGTTGCCAGCACGGTGCCCAAATTCTACAAAAGGCACACACACACTCACACCTAGGGCCAATTTAGAGTGTCCAATCCACCTACTGCATGTCTTTGGGATGTGGGAGGAAACTGGAGCACCCGGAGGCAACTCACGCAACCACAGGGAGGGACATGCAGACTCCGCACAGAATGCACCCCAGCCGAGAATCGAACCGGAGAACCTCTTGATGTGAGGTGATAATGCTAACCACTGCACCACCGTGGCCGCCCCCACTGTGGCCACCCAATTTCCTTTCTTGATGTTATGGTTATTAGGCAGTCTGATGATACATTAAATGCCACTTTATTTAGAAAGGATATTCAGTATAATAGTTTACTGGTGACAGATAGCAGCCATCCTTCTCATATTGTTAATAATATTCCTAAGTCCCAATTTTGAAGGGTCAAAAGAATATGCTCATCTAAGGATGAGCTGCAAAAGGATAATCAAGAACTGATGGACAGACTTCATGCTAGAGGGTATAAAGATACAATTATACATCAGGCCCAAGGTTTTACACAGTCTGTGGATAGGTCCACTTTGCTAAAGTATAAGGCACGTTCCAAAGAAGACCATTAGGTTAGATTTATTACAACTTTTGGTGATAATTCTGGACAGTTTTGTCAGCTTATTAATAAATATTGGGACAGCCTCTTGACAGATAAGAATCTAGGTCGAATGTTAACTGTGCAATGTCAGTTTACATATAGGAAAGGGAAAAGTATAAAAAAAAATGTATGAATCATTTCAAAAATCTGTGCCTACTGGCAGTAGTGTACAATGTTCTATGGAAGGAATTCCTTTAATTGGATGTTTCCCTTGTGGACACTGCACTGCTTGTCAACATGTTATGAAAATTAAACATTATTCGTCTGCCGATGAATCTGTGGTGTTTGATATTAAGTGTTTGTCAATTGCATTTCAGAATGGGTTATTTATTTGGTTGAATGTCAATGTTCTGCATTTTATGTGGGACAACCATCTAGACAATTTAAGATTTGTATTTCTGAACGTTTTAGTGGCATTCATTGTCAAAGAGTATCTAATGCTTTATATAGAGATGTTTTACAACATCCTACTGCTAAGTTCATAATTACTGCTATTAATTGTATTACTGTTAAAGGATGTAATAAATTAGATTGCACAGTATATTGAATAAAAAAGAAAAGTTTGGGATAATTAAGTTAGGGGCTTTGTTTTCTCCTGGCTTAAATGACATGCTGTAATTGGTGAAAGGTAGAGGTGTATAGTTGTGTGTATTTAGCTGTAGCTGTGAATGGGACTTTGAGATTACTTTTATTTGTGTTTACACTGAAGAAGGCTTTTGCTGAAATTGGTCTGTAACACTTTGTCTATTTATTGTTTATACAATAAATAGTTGCTGGTGGTTCACCTATATTGTGCTGGCCGTGCTTGTTGTGCAGTTTGGAACTTTAAAAACTTCCAATTTATCTACCAGCATGTGTTTGGGATGTAGTAGGAAAACAGATTTTACATTAATGTCTGAGCTGAATGTGCAGTAGTCCACAGAAAATGTACTACTGAATCTAACATTATTTCATGTATATGAAGGCTGTACAAACTGTAAACCTGTTGGGTTCATTTTTTTACCTTTAACTAATCCTTTCATAGGAATTAGGATTTACTTGAATGTGACTATAATTGTTTCTTCTTTTTCCCTATGTGCCACACAATTCAGATGTTTAGGTATCTAATGCTGCCTATCTGCATTTTCACTGTACTGTGTCTTATCCTACACTCATTACTGACCTGCACTCCTTCCTTACCATTTCACCTCCCACCTCTGCATAGACTTTAACATAGTTGCCATCTTATAATCTTACTTTATTTCTGTCTCTTTTTCAGCTTTTCAGCCTTGTGCTTGAGTTACAGGCTGCCCCTTTTCAGCAACCTAGCAAGGCAAAGAAATCCTATCTGAACAGGAGGGAATATCCAACCGGAAAACCCTACGTGAACTACCTAGTCTCTCCTTGCTCAGCCTCACAGTGTAGGTGACAACCTATGGTTATTTTAGGTATTTAACTAATTTGTGAGTGCTTTAAAGTTGTACTAATTGTTAGGGCCAGCACACCCATGGACCTACCCCATAGGCCGTCTATTAAGCTATTAATATAATACTTTTTCCCTCCCTTTACCTCCTATACTAGTGAATCTCATGTAATTTCCTATATATATCACTAGAAGGCAGCAGAACTCAATGCATGCAAAACTTTTTCTTACTGCCAGCCAAACTATTCTAGCCCTGCATACTAGCCTCTCTCAGTTACCCCTGTTAGTACTCTTACTACAGGTAACTACCCCCCACCCCTTGAAGGATTGTAAAAAAGAATGTAACCTTGTTAGTCTTAAATATAAATAAACCAGACAGCTTATTCTATTATTACTTACTACCCCAGTTATAGAACTACTTAATTGACTCTCTAAATAACCTTACTTTTCCTGTTATAGAACTCTTTAATTTTACCTCTTCCCCTACACATCTATACTAAACGTACACCCCCTTATGTCTTATGTTAAGTAAATAAAGAAAGTGCCTCTTACCTACTCAAAGCTTGTAGAACACAGTCTCACTGCATAACTGATTGCCCCCCAGCCTCTCTCAGCTGTGACCCACTCTGTTCACCCTGCGGGCTCCACTCCTCTACCCCACCCCCAATTCCCACCCACCCCACTGGTCCTGAACTTATACTTCTTAAACCACACCCTCTCTCCCAATCAACCAATCCCTTTCACCATCCTACTCACAAAATTAACCACACCCATACATCTTTTTTTTCTACCAGTGACTATAACCCAATACTTAGAGTATTTTACCATATCCCTTTCCATCTAGCTAACAGGTATTAATTCCCTTCTCTAAACGCTCTTCTTATCCAATACCACCTTTTTTAATTTTAGACTTAACTCCTAAAACTTCTTATACATATCTCTACAAGATGCCTTTAGTAGTAAAAACTAAAATGACCAAACCAGTACTCTTAGCTTTAATTTCAACTGCTCTCACCTCCACCTACCTCATCACCTCCTTTGAAAAACTGTACTATTACCATTTTAATTACTCTCCAAAACAAACAGCTATACATACTCCCATACTCCCTAATATTCAAACTAATATCACTTTTGTTCCCACCTATCTACTACCTAAATACCGTAGATTCTCCCACATTAAATACAATAAACCCTTAGTAAAGAAAGTAAAATATCTAACCAACTTTATAAATACTTCTACAATCAAACTAGGTAATCCCTCCTTAAAAGATGGTAACATCCACCCTAACCCTGAACCTACCAATCCTGCTACCCTAATAACCCATCCTAAACTACCAAACTCTTTCCTAATAGAACACCTAAATATCCACAGTATTAAAAACAAAGTAGCCCATCTCCATGCCCTTCTAGATATTCACTGCTTTGACATCTTCTGCCTGACAGAAACATGGTTAAAACCAGACACCAAAGACAATGAAATCATTCCCCAAGGATATAATATATTAAGACAAGACCGAATAAAAAGTAAGGGTGGGGGAGTAGCAGTTCTATTCAAAGATGGACTTCATATCCCCACTTTACCATACAACCCACCTCAGCATAGTAAGGCAGAAGTCCTTATCACCAGATTTCAAATCAACCAAAATAAATATTTATATATCATCTGCATCTACCTACCTCCCGATAATAATATCAATACTATAGAGGATATTCTAAGCTGGGTGTCCTCAACCTACCCACAAGAAACAATAATACTTGGTGATTTTAATACTGACTGGAAAGTTAACGCTGATAATTCTACCTCCCATATCAACCTTCACGGCTTTAGTCAAACTATCACCTCCACAACTAGAATCAATAAACCAAATAATAAAGAGAGCACCTTAGACTGGATACTTATAAATAAACAGAAACAAGCTTACAAGGTAGGAACTCTGCCAGATGATGTAAGCGATCATTCTTTGAACTACATCCTAAGGCAAAAAAATGATATCTCTAACCCCCCCCCCCCACATATAGGATTGCACGTACCAACAAACACTTTAACCCAGTACTATTCCAAAATGAACTTAGAGCCTGTGACTGGAACCCTTTAAAAACCCTACCACTTGAAGAAGCTGTTAAATACCTAAACTCTAAATTCTTATCGATCCTAGATAAGCACGCACCCAAACGGTCCATTAGAATGAAGTCCAAGCCTGTCCCCTGGCTTTCTAAAGAAACCAGACAAAGAATTTTACTTAGGAACAAGTCTAGGGCTAAATGGAGAGCTAACAAAAATATCTCAGATGAACAAACTTTTAAGCATTTAAGAAATATTACGAAAAAGGCAATACTCACAGACAAAAAGAACTACTACTGTAAATTACAGCAAAATCACCAAAACAATCCCCAAAGGTTCTGGTCTAGTATAAATAAACTCCTGTTCCCAGGCCACTCACATACTCCTACCCCATCTCAGGCCGAACAAAATACCCCCATCCAAACTGCCAATACCTTCAATACCTTCTTCACAGAGACCATACAATCACTAGCCAGTCAACTAGTCCCTGACAACTCAAGCCTCCCCACCACCATAACTGGCACTCTACCAACATTCCATCTGCAACCCATCTCAACCACTCTCATCTATAAGTTCATCCAAAAACTTAAACCTTGTACTCATTCTGCTGACCTGCTACCATCTGAATACCTGCAAAAAAGCAGCCAAAGTAATTTCTTATCCCATATCCATCCTCATAAATAAAACCATTAAAGAAGGAATTGTTACAGACAACTGGAAACTCTCCCATATTATCCCCCTACACAAAAGGGGTACCTGTAATGATTATTCTAACTACTGGCCAATAGCTCTATTATCACCCTTAGCAAAAATTATGGAAAATGCATTCAACAACAACTATTAAACCATTTATCTCAACATAACATCATAGCAAACTGTCAGCATGGCTTTAGGCCATCCCATAGCACCACAACTGCCCTATTATCCTTTACAGAAGCCATCAATAGAAATCGTAATAAAAACAACCTCTCTTCTGCCCTCTTTATTGACCTCTCAAAAGCATTTGACATGGTAAACCATGCCCTTCTTATCAACATTCTTGAATCCCTTTCCCTTGACTGTCTGGCAGTTAAATGGTTCAAATCCTACCTTACCAATAGGCAACAGGCAGTTCTCTGGGAAAATAATATATCATCCCTTCTGCCAGTCACACTCGGAGTCCCTCAGGGCTCTATTCCAGGTTCACTTCTTTTCTCACTGTTTATCAACGACCTCAATGTAGCCATTCCACAAGCCACCTGCATTCAATATGCAGATGATTCTACACTAATATGCTCAGCAAACTCCCCAACTGATCTGCATTCTCTTACTCAAAATGTTTTCATCATAGCTGAAACATGGTTCACAAAACGTTGCCTCCTGTTCAATGCCAAGAAAACTAAACTCCTTCTCTTCACACTCACCAGTAAATCCTCCCCATAGATTTCTCTGTCATCTCCAATAATGGCACAATTATATTCCCCGATTCTACCACTAAATTGCTAGGAATTACTATTGACAATAACCTTACATTTGACAGCCACATAAATAACACCATAAAAACTGTCAACAGAAAAATAGGCTCCTTATATATAATTAAACCTTTCCTAACACCAATAGCCAGAACTAAGATTGCACACTCCCATTTAATTTCAACTTTTCTGTATGCCTCACCAATATACACTAATCTAAAGAAAAATAATCTCATCAAACTAGCTAATTCCTATAATAACATCGCCATATTTGCCACCGGCAATCCTTTTAGAACTCACCACTGTCTGAATCTAATGCAGCTAGGCTGGCTTGAATTTCAAAACCAACTGAAAGTCTCCCAACTCACCATTGCCCACAAGATATTTTATAAACCTAAGAGCACTCCTTTACTCTCCAATCTCATAATCCCCTACAAAAATCTAAATTCTCTTCGCTCTTCCAGCAAACTTCTTGCTAGCATAAGCAAGTCTTACAACATGGCTGGAGTTTCTCTGTTTTCCAATTCTGTGGGAAAAAACTGGAACCTACTGTCTAATGACCTAACTTTAATTTCTTCACTGCCTCTCTTTAAACAAAACCTCAAAAGACACCTCAAAACACACTGGTTATGCCCCTGCAGCAACCCTGATTAACCTTCTCCTTCACTACAGATATTTCTCCTCTTGAACCTCTACTTATGTCACATTCATTGAAGTAGGACTGTAACTGCTTAACATAATTCAACATACTGGTGTAGTCTATCCTGCTTGATGCTCTGAAAGTCTCTATCCTGTTTGATGTACTGATAGTCTACATGTATCTCACTGCATATTGAACTATCCTGTACATATTGTCACCTTTACTATTGTAAATACCTACTTAACTTTATTAATACTCCTGTATTTTTTTTAGTATACTTATTACTTCCTGTATTTTTAATAATCTTCTATTGAAATCCTTTAATTTACTATGTATTAATACTGATTTTTAATTTTTAATTTTTAAATTTCAATTTTTATTTGTTGCCACTGGAGCTTTTCTCCCCGGGCCAATACTGAAAATGGAAATATATCCAGTTAGACTAGCCCAGTTAACAAATGTAAAATAAAATAAAAATAAATAAATAAAAATAAAACAGGGCACCAGGCAAAACCCCACTTAGACACAGTTAGAACATACAAACTACGCAGAAGGCTCTGCAGCCAGGAACTGGTAAACTAGACTGTAAGATGAGAATACTAACTCTTGCATCAGTGTGCCTCTTGGGTCCCTATTAAGTTATCGAACATTTCAAAATTTGAATGTCATATGGTCTATACCATATGATCGAACTTTGAAAAGTTTGAAGGTGAAAGGCAATGGCTCTGTATGGGCAGAATGGGAAAATGTCCCTTTTCTGCACTGAAGTGCAGTCTCAGAGTTTATATATTTAAGTAGGGGAGGTGTGGGGGTGCAGGGGGGCTTGCCCCCTGCTCAGAGCATTAAGGTAAGTTTTTTTTTTTACGTTTTTATTATATATTCGAAGATTCAAGTTTTGCTCATATGTTGTCGAACATATGAGGTTCAAAATTTTGAAGCTTTGAATATATAATATAGACCCATACCACTCAGCAAAGAAAATCTGCAGTAGAAATCAATAGGTAAATTTGTGTATCTTGTAGGCAAATCCTTCCATGCAGCAGGCTTCATTCCTGTACCTTCTTTATGAAAATTATCACCTTCGGATTCACTGCATATGAAGGAAAGGGAAATTTGCAGTGCCAACCATTAAAATCAGACATTTTATACAATGCAACAAATATCCCAGCAACTTACTGCAGCCTCATCCCATCATTAAATTGTTTTTGCACCTGCTTGGACCTCACATTCAACATTTTTGGTGCTCTGCATAGAGGACAGTATTGACCTCTGCAAAACTTGTATGTAGCCCTAGGAATGAACATCAACGTGTTGACAATATGCATTTTTTTATATCTATAAGACATATATTTCAGCAGTAAAGTACAATTCACTAAGAATGCTTTGCTTACTAGGTGATTCAAACAATACTGTTACCACAGCCAGTTTTCCCTAGGCAAACACATTCTCAGAGTTGGTAGAGCAATGTTATAGAATTATGAAACCTGGCAAGCATGACAGAAACAAAAAGGTAACACGCCTTGGTCTTAAAATAATAATAATCTATCACTTAATTTAGCCCGAAGCAACACTGGAACATTTTAAAAACAGCAACCAGTTTCTCTTTTCAGTTTAAAATGATTAAATATCTATTATGAAATAATTCATCAATACGAGGCAATCATCCAAAATCTATTAATTTGGATTTGCTCATTTATTTGAATTATTTATTACACATTACAACTTCATTTATATTTGCAAAAATAATTTGATGAAGAAGACACATTTCTGACTGTATAGTTAAATATGTTGTACATTTTAGCAATATTCTTGAAATATAAAATGCCATACTGTCAAGGCCTGTAGCAGAAATCATATTTAATCATCGGCCTCACAGATCTGGTTTCTGTGAACAAGGAAATAACTTGCTCAACCTGTTGTAGTTAATTCTGATTTTAAATATCAAGAATGTGTTTTGTATGTGTGTGTTAAGATATATATATATATATATATATATATATATATATATATATATATGTGTGTGTGTGTGTGTGTGTGTGTGTGTGTGTGTGTGTTTTTAATTTGAAGTCATATTTCTTACCACTGACAGTGTTTTCATGCTGAAAGCTGCGAATAACAAAGGTTAAATAATGGTAGGCCTCACAGCTGTTTCTCCTCAGTGGCATCAAATGAATTAGAATTTCCCTTTTATATACATGAGGAGAGTTGAAACTTAATACAGAGAATGATTAACTCAACTTTTCTAGATGTTTCATTCATCATTTCATACATATAAATCTAACACAACTCTACAAAAAGAATGACTTGTGCCTGATGCCACTCTAAGGATTGTAGCTAGGATCCTTGGAATACAGGAACACTGAGGAATGAGTACTAAGTCCTAGGTAGCAATACATAAAAGTACTCACAGCCCCATTCAAGGTACAGCAGTCAAAGTGGTTGAAATTAATGATATAACACTAAATTTCTGCTTTTTTGACTCAGTTACCAGTTCATATTTTAGAATATGAAACTTAAGGTCTTGCAGTTGTGATAGGAAATCAAATAATGAAATCATTAGATTTTCCCCAGGATTCAATAAAGTCAATGTAGGGTCCTTGTAGAGCCTACATGGGATGTATCCATGTATACAGCCATGATCTTTCCTCGGCAGTGCGCCATGCATATTAATGGTGCTGTGTACCTAAGGGAGGTTTCGTGGAGTGAAACCTCACAGATCAAGAATGCTGAATCTATGCAGCACCAATGGCACACCCACATACCTGTCAACCCATTAACCTAACTGAAAGGAGTATAAGAAATAAGGCCGAAGTTGTGTATGCAATTATTTCACTAATTTAGATGGATTATTTGTTTTTCTTTTATGTTCATATTTGTGCGATGCACCATGTGATTTAGCTGTGCTTAGCTCTGCACAACTATACACCAGACATGTGCCAGAAATCTATAAATAGAAAATGGATGAATTCAATTATTATTTTTTTTTTATGTGCATGTTTGTGCGATGCACCACATTATTCTGTTATGCTTAGCTCTGCGCACTCATGTATCAGACATGCACCAGACATATCAAAATAGAAACTGGATGCTTTCAATTGTTTTAGCTGTGTGGTGCTTAGCACTACCCAAACCCATGCAGTAAAGCTGTGCTATGCTTACAATAGCACCTTTTCAGTATATGTGAAGATATATGAGTTCCCTTCACTACTGTTGTGGCAATACTGTACTGAGTCCTGTGCAGTGATACCTTTTATATATAATCCTGTGAAACTGTGTTAGGTGACTGAAACATCCATACACTATAAATTCAATTATTGTTAGATTTAGAAAAGGGGCACAATGCTAAGCATTGCTTAAACATGGGATTCCCATGTTTGCATGATGCTAAGTCATGCAGCATGTGAGGGGAAAAAAGAAATAACTAATTAACAAGAATGTTGAGACACGTAGTGTAGAATGATCTGCGCATGTCAGAGAAAGAGGAAGTGAGTATGTGGTCAATGCACATGACCAAACTTTTAGCCATGTCAGCAGATTATTTTAAGCAGTAAACTACATAACTGTGAGTGCCCAGGAATGTACAAAGCACAGCAAATATATAAATGTATCTGCTTCATTGTTCTCAATAACATACTTAGCAAATTCCATTTATGATTCTGACAAAGTATCAGTATTATGCTTTGATCAGTAATTTTCTTCTCTCATGCTAAAGTTATGCATGTAGCAATGCTAATTTTATTTTTAAGGAAAATGATGTTTCCTGTAGATGCTGGTAACTATATGTAATTAATATAGTGAAACATAATAATGTTTTAATGAATAGACATATTGAATTGTATTATATTAACTCTGATTGGTTGATGACAGTGGTCTGTTTGATAAATGTTATTAATTCTCTTCTGAAATTCTATAAATTGATCTGAGTTTATTAGTTCATGGAGACACATTTATAATTGCTGGGTCTCCACACACATGTGTTATAATACATTTCAAAACTCTATCAAGACTGTTTAATTATTTAATTAATATTTTATTTTCTTAACAGTGTGGTGCCATGACAAACCAGAACAATTATTCCAAGTAAACTGGGGGTTGGTACTGTACTGTGGATAAGCACTCTGGGCCCTGTGACAGTTTTCTGTCTACTGGTTGTTCCACAGTATTAATTCACAAAGCTGCACCAATTTTAGTCTCAATAGACTTTCTGCTATATGAATTAACCATAAATTTGTTTCCATACAGAAAAGGCTCCTGAAAAGGTAGGATTTTTTTTCCTTCCTCTTTAAATTTATCTTTGCCTTTATATTAACAAACAGAATGAGACTGTCATTCATTACAAATTAAATACAATATTACTGAGCATGATAGTGGGTTTTTGCAAAAAATAAATTTTGCTCCTCTAGAGTATGAATGGGAATGTGAGTGGGCTCCTTGCAAAATTCACTTTTCAAGGGGTAATGTTTAGATGTACAAGAGTTGGTTTTGCAGAACAAGAAGTCTGCACATTTGTGTGGATGACTAGAGGCATGAGAGTGGGATTTTTTTGCAAATAAAATGCTAAAAGGTGTTATGTATGAAAGTGAATAACTAATATCTGATTCTTTCTAAAAATCTACTTATTTCTCTAAAATGTGAGCAGAATCTAGTACTATAAAAGAACCAAGACAGGCTACTCCAACAAAATACATGTTCCAGCATTGCAACACGAAGAATTGCAGATATATAGAAAGATGAAACAAATTAACAGAAAATTATTATAAGGTAATTTTTACCCTTATGGGAAGCTTTGAAAAAGACATTTTGGCCAATCTGCAAAAAAGATTAAGAGGAAAAGGTGATAAAATACCTGCAAGCTGCTGGTCATCTTTTAATGCATGGCAAGTAGAATCAAAAGACAGAAAAAGGAATCAATAATATAGGTTCATAGGTTCATAGGTTCATACTAGGTTATCTGCCCAAGAGCATTTATAAGCCTAGCCCATAGTTATGTGGCTTTCGCCACCCCTTTAGTTTGAATAAAAATTATGCCTATCATTTTTCTGTGCCTCTGTCAAGCAGTGACACTGAAGTAATCCCTGGGGTATATCTGCGATCTCCCATCCATTGGTCAAGATTCCTCTTGAACAAGGCCAGCGAGGTGCTCTGCCTCACATGTACCGGGATTTTGTTCCATAGCATAGGGAGTCTCTGGGTGATGAATCTGTCCCTCCAGCACGTTCGATTTATAACTGTGTCAAGGTTTAAGTCTCCTGCCCTTGTGGTTCTGAGGGATCTAGATTTTTTGAGGTGAAGCATATTCATCAAATCTGGGTTTGACATGGCCTTATATGTCAGGCACAGGTCACCTCTGAGCAAGCGGTATAAGACTGAATAGAGCTGGAGTTCTTTCAGTCGGGCAGCATAAGACATATTTTTGAGACCCTTTATCCTTTTGGTGAGGAACTTTTGGGGCCTTTCAAGCTGCAGCAGGTGTCTGGTCAGATACATTCCGAATGGGGCATTGTACTCAATCATAGGTCTAATGAGTGATGAGTACAGGGGGACGATGACCTCCCTTGATCTAGATGTGAATCCCTTCATGATCAGGTGGGCGATATAGAAGGTTTTCCTAACTACTTTAGCAACATGAGTGTCAAACGAAAGGCTACTGTCAACTTGGGTCCCCAGATCCCTGATGACTTTTTCTGTGCTCAGTGGATTGCCACCTATATGGTAGCTAGGGGTAACCTTGTTTTTCCCGAAGGGTATGACTATGCATTTTTTGGCGTTTAACTTCAGGCCATGGCTCTGGCACCAGTTATCCATTTCTGTGAGGCCCTTCTGGAGGATATCTGTATCAGATGTGTTTTCGACTATGGCGCCCAGTTTGCAGTCATCTGCAAACTTTGTCAGCCATAACCCTCCTGTGTTTGCTTGTACTTCAGAAAAGTAGATGCCGAACAAGAGTGGACCCAGGACTGAGCCCTGTGGGACACCACTTGTGACAGGCTTTGAGTCTGACATGGCTCCAGCAACTCTGACCCTGTGGGTTCTGTCACTTAGCCAGTTTGCAACCCATCTTGTGATGTATGGGTTTACATTCAAGCTGATGAGTTTTTCGATGATACCTGAGTGGGGTATTGTGTGAAGGCCTTTGCCAGGTCGAGGTAGGCTGTATGGACTGCCTTTCCTCATCAATGGCCTTGGTGACTGTCTCGAAAAGTCAACCAAGTTTAAGAGGCAGGATCTGCCTTTGACAAAGCCAAACTGGGTTGGATCCAAAGTCTGCAAGTTCCCTATGTCTTTATTTATGAGTTCCATTATGATCCTCTCCATGGCTTTGCAGATAAGGCTTGTCAAGCTAATGGGGCGGTAATTTCCAGGGTCTGTGGAGGCACCGCCCTTATGAAGTGGGACCACAGTCGCTGTGCGCAACTCCTTGGGTACGTATCCTGAGGTGAGGCTAAGATTAAACAGCTGTCCTAACTGTGGGTTTAATTCTTCATTGAGTTCATGAAGCACACAGCCGGGGACACCATCCGGTCCCATGGATGCTGTGTTTTTTGCCTTAGTGAGGGCAGTTCCCACCTGGGCGTTGGAGATGTTTGGGGGGGCTACAATCCTCTGGAATAGATATCTCTCCTTTTGGGGGGGAGGGGAGAAGTTTGCACTGAACCTGTCAGCCAGTATGTTAGCAATGTGTGTAGGTTCAGTAATTTTCACATCATTTTGAACTAATTCTGAGCATATCTGGGAGTTTCCTCCTAGGTTTCTAACATAGCTAATGAAGGCCTTATGATTGTCTTTAGAGTCCTTGGCAATTTTTCTCTCAAAATTTGCCTTGGATGATTTTTTGAGAGCTCTTAGTTTTTTACTTATAATGATCAAAGGTGTCTTACCTTTCAAGGATTTTGCTCTATCTTGTAGTAGCTTCCTCCTTTTGTTGTAGAGCTTGTTTATGGCTGGGGTCCACCAGACTGGACGCTTGCCTTTGGTACAGAGAGTCTTAGTTTTGTTTGGGATTGCCTGATCCATGCAGTCCTGTAGGTGCTGGTAGAAGTCATTTGTAAGTGATTCAGCGGTTTGAGTAATGTTTACCACTGGCTCAGGGGCCTTAAAGGAGACCACACTGATGCTTAAAACGCAATACAGCAAAACTAAAACCCAGTTAAAAGCTGCCAGTAAAACTGTTAACCTTATTCAGCCATCTAGCCATCAGGAACCTACAGATTATGGGTTATATCCCCTTACAGAGTTACAAAATTTACAAATAAAAGAGGGTGAGTCCTCAGAGGACAAAAATATCATTACTCCTACTGCACCAGTATTGCCACCTCCTTATTCACTGTAGCAGCAAATATAAGTAGTTTCTTCAACTGACACTATAACCACACCACCTTCCCAGTCAAAACATTCCTCTGAATCTACCTCCTCAGTAAGTACAACACAAACTGTCCCATGTATGCTGCACTCATTCATCTGATATGCTATGGTGCCACCCAGATGGAAGACTTGGTGTTTCACATGCTTTTCTACCTCATTTGGCTAAATCATATCATCTACCTTCTCATTTGGGTAAAAATGTAGTTCTAAAACAAATGTTGATTGATTGGTATGCCCCATATGCTTCCAAAGTCATCCAACACTTAGTAAGTATTTGTCATATTTGCATTTCTTATAATGTTTCTTAAAAATTCAGCTAATATGCGACATATTAAAAAGTCTTGGGGACATTTTTGTGTCTGCAAATGGATTTTGAGGAATTACTTGTATGTTTAAGATTTAAATATTTACTAATGATTATATATCTGTTCTCAGGATGGGTATAGGCATACCCTTGTCACTGAAATGCCTCTGTTACTGTAGCCAAAATGTTAGTTCAAGACCTGATACCTAGATTTGGTGTACCTTGTTGCATACAAACTGATCATGGAAAAACTTCACAGGACAAGTGGTTCAAGAAATTTGTAAATTGCTTAATGTCAATATTCAGTATCATTGCCCACACAGACCTCAATCTTCAGGAGTGGTAGAGCATATCAATCAAACAATAAAAACTAGACTAGCTAAAATTACTGTTGAGACTGGACTCAAATGACCTGATGCTTTACCTTTAGCATTACTGTCTATACTGTACTGTCTGTACTATTAGAAGTGCTGTTAGTGCATCTAGAAAGTTTGTCAAGGCCTCTGGTATAGGTGAATTTTAGAAATTCTGTGGTGGTTCCAATATAGTTTATAAAATCATCAATAGCATCAACAGGTCAATTTCCTGTTTAGACATCTTTCTGGAAAAGGATTATGAAAAGAGATTTGTTTCAAAAATCTTTAGGAAAAGCACGTATTCAAACTCACTACTGCATTTTTCTAGCACGCACCCAGTCAAACAAAAGAAAGCAACAGTTAAGGGACAGTTCATGCGTGCAGCCCGTATGGTATCTGGTACTGATGAATTTTTAGATGAATGTGACACTTGAAAAATATGTTTCAAAAAAGAGGCTATCCTTGTAAGTTCATTAGTGAAATAATGATCGAGGTGGTTAACATGAGAGAGCATGGGTTTTATGTACCTTTACTTTCTTGTAATATGACTGACAGTGGTCCTTCCACCAGTAATCAAGAAACTAACAATGTTGCAAGTAGGAATGATTATAAGACTTCTTTCATCACTGTATTTACTCAAGATAGTTACATAGTAAGAAACATCTTAACAAAAAACTGGTCTATTTTGAGACATGACAAGAACATCAGACCACTAATAGTACCGCAACCTATTATGGTATATAGGAAAGGCAAGAATATGAAAAACATATTTGAGAGCAGTAACTCTTACTCAAACCACAGGTCAGGTTCTATGAACAAATGTGGCAGATGTTAACTATTGCAGTTACATTAAAGAAGGCACTATTTTTGACATCAATAATATTGAAATCAGAATCAATCAGAAATACAATTGTAACTCAGAGAAAGTGATTTACTGTGCCACGTTTACCACCTGTTCTTGCTTTTACATAGGCAAGACTGATAGAAAATTTAAAAATCGCATATACGAACACCTATATGACATAAGGAATAAAAAAATAAACAAAGTCTCTTAGCAAACATGTTTTGGAGTATAATGACCGTAAGTTCCTATTTTTTATTATAGACAATATTAGTACCAACATGAAGGGTGGTGCATGGTCACTATTACTTGAGAAAAAAGAATTATACTGGCAATTACGTTTGAATGCTGGGAACTATATTTCTCCATTATGCATTTTAACATTTTAACATTTTAAATCATTCACATGTTCAGTATTTAAGTTAAGGGTATTTATTTCTCTTAACATTTTCTACTATATCTAGTTTTTAGTATTTAATTACACATATTTATTGTTTTAACGCATTCAATATATTTAAATATTTATTGTACATTGTCATTTTATGAAGCAGTGCGTATATATAGTATGTTTTTAGGGTGGTGTGTTCCATGAACTTTTTCAATTTGTATATTTTGCCTGCTTTTTAAATTCAGTGACTGTAAATATTGTGCTTTTAATGACATAACTGATTAGTTTATAACTGGGTGGAACTTCCTGTTTGAACTGTATAAGAAGGAAGTAACTATGTGGGGTAAATTGTCTGATGAAGTCTAGATCTTTCTGGATGTAAATGCTCATCCTTGGATTTTTTTGGTCTGAAGTTAATAAAGTGGATTCTGCATTCTACAACTGTGTGGTGATTTGCAGCCTGCATTACTTTGAGTGGGTTCAATCCAGCTACTTCTTCTGGCTTTTGTGTTTATCTGCTTCAGTTTGTGCTTTGTGACTTTTTTGAGTTTGGGATGGCCAGTGAAGCTAGCAGAGATTCATCGAGCTCACTTTCTACTCAGAACACGGATTTGGAGACGCTACAACAAACTGTACTTGCCTTGAGTTCAGTAGTACAGTCACTGTCACTCAAAGTGGATTCCTTGTTGACCACATCCCCTTCTGACATCATCATGCATCAGCAGCAGGCAGCTAGTGGGGCTGTAATGGCTTCCACAAGCCTGCAGCATGTTTTAAGTGATGTTTCTCTTTCAAATAACTCTCAACAACCTTCTAATGGGCATTTTTGTAATGCTTTTAATGAAGAGGACAGTATTAATGCATCTATACCTTGTGGACAACGCATTAATCAGTCTGTGAACATTAATTTATCGGCAGGCACAGTTCTAGCGTTAAAAGACTGCCTTGCAGAAACCTTTTCCTTTGGTGAAGCTGAAAGAATCACAATGGACACTGGTAACAATGATTTACCATCTCTTTTTGATCAGTTTGATTACAAACTTTCTAAAATTAAGCGACTTCAGCTTGACAATGCCTATTTTAGAGAATGTATTAAGGACAATATAGTGCCAAAAGGTTTAAGAATGTGACACTACCCTAATGGGTTACAGTACAATTCTGAACTATTTAAAGAGCTAGCTGCTTTATTTGATAAACATGGCATAGAATATATGTGTTTGATAGTAGGATATAATGATGTTTTAATTAATGAATTATCTGCTTCTGTTTCTGATACTGATAAAAGGATTTGTGAACATTTGCATTATGAACAACACAAATTTGAGCATGTGAGAATTTTTAAGAGTATGGAGCATCTAGTAAGTTCTATTAAACTTCGTAAAACTAAGAAACTTAATAGGGACAGAAATTACTATAGTAATGGCCTGACATATCCCAGACCTCCCCCTTCCCAGGAATGGGGCAAAAAATATAGTAATTTTAATGAGAATCCTGGAAACAGTAACAGCAATGTTATTGGTACTGATAATCCTTCAACTAGTAATGCTGGTCAGGTTTTTTTAGACACGGAAGAGCCCCCCCCCCCCCGAGAATCTGAGGAACAAAGGTCCCCAGGGGAATAACAATTGGGATATGGCCTCGACAAACAGGAACAACCATTGGAACAGGGGAGTGATGGTGAACAGAGGGGGGAAGAGGTACCAGTCCTGGAACAACAGGATGTAAATGTGACTTTAACTAACTTGTTGCATTCACCACCAAACAATTTAGGTGATGATATGGACCATTTACTCCCATCCTGCCACATAGTTACCAACACTTTAGGTGACTTTAATGTGTACAATTTTTCCAGAATTGCTGTTAATTCTGAACACTGTGATTTGTTTGCCAAAGGATTCACCTTTGTACCCCCACAGCCCCTAGATGTTTCTAATATTCGTATGGATTTAAGAATGTATACACGAAAGCTGAACTTGAATATTCCTTTTAAAATTTTGCACCTGGTTCCTTTGACAACCCTTTAGCCATCTCTAGTACAACCCCCCCCCCTTCATCCCATTGTCCAACTTTTTGAGAACATGTGTGAAATAGATATACGTAACTCTACGCTTTCTAGTAGGAACTCTGATATGAATGAGAAAAAGTTAATGGACAAAATAAAAATCTTTTCACAAAATATTAGAATTATGAAACCTGATAAAGGTGGAGGTGTCTTGATGGACTATGAGGACTATAACAAGAAAATGCTTTGTATTCTAGAAGGAAAAGCATATTTAAGATCATCCATTAATGAATTGAACACTTCTTACCAGCATATAAGGAATGAACTCCAAGATTTATTTATAGAGGGTTCAATTTCTATTGATGTGTTTAATTTTCTCTCTGTTCCCTGCCCTAAAATATCAGTCATTTTTGGGCTACCAAAATTGCATAAAAATCTTAGCCAACCACCCATGCAACCCATAGTAGACTCCAAGGGATCCATTACCCACCCCCTTGCAAGATACGTGGACAATACTTAAAAGAGCACATTTTGAGTGAGACACATATCTGCAAGGATTCATGGAGCTTCTCACAAGCTGTAGATGAGATACCTTTCAAGGACACTTTTGTTTTCATTACTATTGATATTAAAGACCTTTATTCAGTCATACCTCTCACAATTGGTTTGGAGTGGTTTACAGATTTCTTATATGAAAAATATATCTCACACTTCCAGATCTTGGTCTTTTCACAACTGATGGAAATTGTCCTTAAAAACAACTTCCTTTTGTTTAACAAAGAAATTTACTTACAACAAGAAGGGGTGGCTATGGGGTCTGCATGTGGTGGTTTATATGCAAATATTGTAGTTAGGCAATGGGAGAAGAAATTTCTTTTTTCTTCATGTTATTTTGAGCACATCGATTTTTACACCAGGTTTTTGGATGATATATTTGTCCTGTGGGATGGACCTGTTGATGCTATTGATGATTTTATAAATTATATTGGAACCACCACAGAATTTCTAAAGTTCACCTATACCAGAGACCTTGACAAAATTTCCTTTTTAGACATCTTTCTGGAAAAGGATTATGAAAAGAGATTTGTTTCAAAAATCTTTAGGAAAAGCACATATTCAAACTCACTACTGCATTTTTCTAGCACACGCCCAGTCGAACAAAAGAAAGCAACAGTTAAGGGATAGTTCGTGCGTGCAGCCTGTATGGTATCTGGTACTGATGAATTTTTAGATGAATGTGCAACTTGAAAAATATGTTTCAAAAAAGAGGCTATCCTTGTAAGTTCATTAGTGAAATAATGATTGAGGTGGATAACACGAGAGAGCATGGGTTTTATATATGCCAATATTATAATGTTGTTTTGGGAAAAGAAATATGTGTTTAATTCTATATACAGTCAATATATTGCTAAGTATTGCCGTTTCTTGAATGATATTTTTGTTCTATGGACTGGGTCCTATGATTGCATTGAAGAATTTATACAGTACATTAATCACACAACCACTTTTTTACATTTTACTCATCAAATAGGCATAGAAGAAATACATTTTTTGGATATAAAATTAAGTAAAGACAGGCAGAACAAATGCTATAGGTCGAATATATTTAGAAAGGAACACCATTCTAATGCCTATTTACATTTCGACAGTGACCATCCCTATCAACATAAGAAGAATATTGTAAAAGGACAAATGATTAGGATGGCCAGAATGATTTATGCAGAATTTTTAAACAAAATCAACAATGTAGAAAAAATGTTTTAGAAAGAGATTATCCTATGGATTTTATCAGTCCTATAAAAGAATACGTAATCTTAGGAAGGGGTAATAAATATAACCCCCTTTTAACAAAAGGTGGTTCTTCGGAGACCATGGTTAGGTTTAATAATATGAACAAAAATTTTAATACCCAGAATTCATCAGTAATAAGTTCTACACCTTATTTGACTGTTACATATTACCAGGGTGTAGGATGGTTGAGAAAAAGTATTAATGATACCTGGGAAATGATTAGGAAAATGGCAATTAAAACGGATGTATTTCAATGTGATATAAAATATAGTTTTAGAAGGAACAAAAACATCAAGAACATTATTGAAAAAAGAAAAATTATAGATGGTGGAGCCAACAGGAGACATGGCACTTTTAAATGTCGTAGGTGTGCACAATGTTCCTACATTGCTGGACTGAAAGAAGTAAGAATACCGAGTCTCGACATAACAAAAGATATAATAGTTGCTACTCTAAAGGTGTAGTATACCTAGTATTTTGTAAGGCCTGCTGGAGTTATTACATAGGTAAAACTGAATGCCACCTCTGAAATAGAATATATGAACATACCAGGGACATCAATAAACATAATGACAGCAATGCATTATACAGGCATGCATTGGTATGTAAACAAGCAGATTTTAAATTTTGGGTGTTAGAGGAGATTGAACCCATGGATAGAGGAGGTGATTGGGAGACAAGGTTAGAGTATAGAGAAATGATCTGGCAATTAAGACTAGATGCATGTAGTGGAAAGGGACTAAATGACCACATATCCATAAACCCGGCATTGAAATTATTGGCAATGGACCTGAAGAAATGTAAAATGTAGAACAAATAACGAGATAGGGAAGTCTAATGAATGAATAAATAAATAAACAATTTAGTTTTTAATTCTTAATTTTAACAATCAACCAAACATTTTTAACATTTTCAGTAATTATCAAATAATTCATTGAGTTTTAATATTTATAGTTATATATATAAATTCCTAATGATTAATTATATAGCCTTCTTGTTTATTCCATTTAATCTAGATATTTTAATATTTATTTATACATAGGTCTTTTAATATTATACTATATATTATATACATTATATATATATATATATATATATATATTTTATATTTTTTATATTTTTATATTATATTATATATATTTATTTTTTATACATACATTTTTCACATTTATTTGCACATATTTCCATCTTTTCATACATACAATTTTTATAGATGTACAGAATATTTTAGTAATAACAGTAATAAAATAATATTTATAACTAATATCAACTGCTGCTTTATGGTTTGAAATGATATGTATTTATGTATTTTTGTAGTCTCTTGGTGTTGCATATTGTATTATTTATAGGGTTTTCAACTTGCATTATAGTTTATTACAGTTTATTAAATGTAATGTCTCAGGCAGTGTTGCATAGACTTTTAATTGAAGCTAGCCCTTTAATTTTGTTAGTAATTGATTGTATAATTAAAGAAATTGTTTAATTTTCAACCAATGGGTTACAAACACAGTGATATATAATGTATGGATTGTCAAGGGTAACTGGATTCTGAAGAAGTCTCCGTTAAGGAGATGTAAGCGCTCAATCAGTTACCTTTGCCTTTATGTATTTAACGTTTTTTATTTTACAATAAACATATTTAAAATATCCATTTGACATCGTTCATTTTGGATTACAACAGCAGTTTGGTTTGTGGGTAAAGGACAGCCTTTATTGTGCCGGAGCAGCGTTGTGATTAGCTATGTTAATAGAAGTCCTAGACAGCTATCCATGTGTGCAAATGCAAGATTTGAACCACCAGGAATCAATAAAGTGTAAAAGGAGACAGTACTGTGATAATGTTGTATTTCAAATAAAATGTTCAGTATTACTGTAGTCACTGCTTGTGGGTTTTAATCCCACACCAGCCAACTGAAATATTGTGCTGTTTTCAATACTGTTTTAGTATTTCATCAATAAAACATAACCATGCTTACATGTGAAGTGCACAACCATAGACCTGTGCCATGACTGCCCAGCTGTCAAGTGTAATAATTCAATTGAAATGGTACATGGATACACTTCTCAACTGTCACAATTTTTGCAGAATGTACTGAATATTGCCTCATATATGTGGTCTGTTTGGTATAAGATTTGTTTTACTGGGCAGTGTCTGCCAAATTGGTGAGGAACAATGTCAGAAAAAAAATGCCAGTCCTCTGAATTACAAATATTAGACATCTCTCAAAATGCATTTTAATGGAAAATCTGTTATCTGAACACCTTGCTACTATTGTAAGAGCACACTATGTAAAAATGTTCCCTGTTGTTCTGCCTTTGTTCATAGGTTCATAGGTTCATACTAGGCTATCTGCCCTAGGGCATTTATAAGCCTAGCCAGAATGTGTTTGGCTTTCGCCACCCATTTTAAATTTATTTTGCTATGCCCTTTTTCGAGGTTAGTATACTGTGCCTCTGTCTAACAGTGACACAGAAGTGATACCCGGGGTAAACCTACGATCTCCCATCCACTGATCAAGATTCCTCTTGAAGAGAGTCAATGATGTACTCTGCCTAACCTGGACTGGGATTTTATTCCAGACTGAAGGGAGCCTCTGGCTTATGAATCTGTCCCTCCAGCATGTCCTATTTATTTTAGTGCTGAGGTTCAAGTCTCTCGAGCGCATAGCTCGATGGGATTTGGATTTTCTGAGGTGCAGCATGTCCATTAATTTCCGGGTTGGACATGGCTTTATATGTCAGGCACAGATCGCCTCTGAACAGGCGGTATGCCACTGAGTAGAGCTGGAGTTTCTTTAACTGGGCAGCATATGGCATCTGTTTGAGCCCTTTGATCCTCTTGGTGAGGTACTTTTGGGGTCTTTCCAGTTGCTGCAGGTGTCTGGTAAGGTACATCCCAAAAGGGGCATTGTACTCAATTATGGGCCTGATGAGGGATGAGTAAAGAGGCACGATGACCTCCCCTGATCTAGATGTGAATCCCTTCATGATTAGGTGGGCTATATAAAATGTTTTTCTAACCACTTTGGCCACGTGGTTGTCAAATGAGAGATTGCTATCAACTTGGGTCCCCAGGTCCCTAATTACTTCTTCTGTACTTAATGGATTAATTTGTGGGCACTTTGTTTTTGCCAAAGGGGATGACTATACACTTTTTGGCATTTAGCTTGAGGCCATGGCTCTGGCACCAGTTGTCTGTTACTATGAGGCCCTTTTGGAAGATGCTTGTGTCAGATGGAGAGTCTATTATGGTGCCCAGTTTGCAGTCATCTGTGAACTTGGTCAGCCACAGTCCTTCCATGTTGGCCTGTACCTCCGAGAAATATATACCGAACAAGAGAGGTCCCAGGACTGAGCCTTGTGGGACACCACTTGTAACTGGTTTGGAGTCTGACATGGCTCCAGCAATTCTAACCATGTGGGTTCTGTCCTTGAGCCAGTTTGCAATCCATCTAGTGACATAGGGGTTTATATTTAAGCTGGTGAGCTTATCTATAATGCCCGAGTGGGGTATTGTATCGAAGGCTTTAGCGAGGTCCAGGTAGGCTGTGTGGACCACCTTCCCCTCGTCAATCACCTTGGTGACTGTTTCAAAGAAATCAACCAGGTTTAAAAGGCAGGATCTGCCCTTAACAAAGCCGAACTGAGTAGGATCCAGTGTCTGTAGGTCCCCAATATCTTTATTTATGAGGTCCATGATGATCCTTTCCATAGCTTTGCAGACTAAGCTAGTCAGGCTTATGGGGCGATAGTTTCCAGGATACGTTGAGGCACCACCTTTATGGAGAGGGACCACTGTTGCTGTACGCCACTCTTTGGGCACATATCTTGTAGTAAGGCTGAGATTGAACAGTAGTTTTATGTTTGGGTTTAGCTCTTCTTGGAGTTTATGTAGGATGCAGCCCGGGACACCGTCTGGTCCCATTCATGCTGTGTATTTTGCTTTGGAGAGGGCGGCTCTTACCTGAGCATCTGAGATTTCAGGGGGACAGCACTCTGCTGGGATAGATATTTGCCCTTTTGGTGGGGAGGGGGGGGAGTTTGCGCTGAACCTGTCAGCTAGGATGTTGGCAATGTCTATGGGTTCAGTGTATTTTTTGTCATTTTGGACTAATTCTGAGCATATCTGGGAATTACCACCCAGGTTCCTAACATAACTAAAGAAAGCCTTGTGATTATCCTTAGTGTCCTGTGCAATTTTTCTCTCGAAGCTGGCCTTAGACAATTTTATGAGTGCCCGTAGTTTTTTGCTAATACTGATCAGTAATGCCTTCCCTTTTTGGGATTTTGCTCTATCATTTAGTAGCTTCCTCATTCTATTGTATAGTTTGTTTATGGCTGGGGTCCACCAGACAGGCAGTCTGCCTTTGGAGGATTGGGTCTTGGTTTTATTCGGGATCGCATGATCCATGCATTCCTGAAGGTGCTCATAGAATGCATTTATAAAGGATTCTGCGGTCTGGGCCGTATTTTCCACAGGCCCGGGGGCTTTGAAGGATTCCACCTCGGTTTTGAGGAGTGTTAAATTTGCTTTAGAGAAGTTTTTCACTGTGGTTTTCTGGGCAGGGGGAGGGGTCGGGATGTGAATATCCAGTGAGATTAGTTTATGGTCTGATCTTACCAGTGAGGGATGCACTTCTGGTCTGGAGCATAGAGTCCCCATGTTGGTGATGATCAGGTCCAGTATGTTTTCCCCTCTTGTGGGAGTGGTAACAAGTTGTTCCATAGCATTTGAGTTTATAAATTCTAGGAACCTTTGGGCTAGGGTGTTGGAGCTAGAGTAATGCTCCCAGTCTATGTTTGGGTAGTTGAAGTTGCCTAATATAATGGTGTTTGGAGAGACCTTCATATTTTCCAGTGTTCTCAGGAAGGATGAGTGGGGTTCCTGGGTTTGAGAGGGTGGTCTGTAGCAGGCTATAAACTGGAAGGCAGTTTTACCCACCGTTAGTTGCACATGGATAGTCTCTGATGCTTCGTGCTTTGCCACCAACCTGGAGGTGTGGGTATCTTTGATGAATATCGATACTCCCCCTCCTTTTGTGGTTCGGTCCAAGTTTTGGGGCCAAAAAGCATGTTATGAGGTATAACCTGTTAGTGCTGGGGTGCTCTCGGGAGCCCTGAACCAGGTTTCTGTTACTGCACAGATATCGATGTTCTCCATGCTAAGGAGAGTTTCGAGTGCATGCATCTTGAGGTTTAGACTTCTGGCGTTGAGTAGCATTACTCTTAGTTTCTTATCCCTTGTGATACCTATGGAGGTTGGTTTGTTTTTTGAGCCTTGCCTAAAAAGGCACTATAGGGGTAGCAAGAGCCTTTGCCAATATCCAAAAGCCCAGGGGTGACAGGTGCAAGCCATCCCTAGCGAAGCATCGTGGCTTGTCGAGCATATCATCCCAAGCTGACAGGCATTGGATCCCCTTTGAATGACACCAGTACTTAAGCCAGTTGTTGAAATTGATCATCTTGTCTTCATATTGTGGCATCATTCTTGGTGAGGGTAAGATGCTACTCAAGGTCAGGGTCATACTGGCCTGGGCTACATGCTCAGAGAGCTCCTTTATGTCTCTTTTCATGTAGTCCAGGGAGGTACGTCTCAGGTCATTCACACCAACATGGACAATGACTGAGTCATATTTGTACTTGCCTTGAAGTGACCTGAGTGCTTGTGTTATGTGGTGGATCCTAGCGCCCGACAGGCTGCTCACCATGACCCTCTCCTTGTTCAACATGGTGAGCGGGACGTCAGTGTGCCTGATGATAGAGTCACCTATTACAAGTGTATCAAGTGTGTTGTTTAGTCTTAAGGGCTGTGACTGTTTGGCACACTGGCTTTGTGAGATATGTGTTGCACGTGTTTTGTTTTGGGGTAGCGGTTGCTTGGGTGTCTGCTTTGGAGGTCTCTGCTGCTTAGGCAGATCTTTATTTAGAGCTATGAGTATGTTTTTGTGTGATTATGTGTTTGGTTTGCTGTCGTGGTAGGTCTATGTGAGACTGGAATTGTAGTGAGTGTGGTTTCCTTCTCCTCCTGACTGGTTATGCCAGTACTGAGTTGAGAGAGCTTAGCCTCCAGTGTGGCTATATGGTTGCATCTCTCACATGTGTTGGAATTTGTTGGGAGGAGGAGAGGGTTGTCTGTGTACATGAGGCAGTTGTAACATTGCCTCAAGATTCCCAGATTCACCAGCTGGACCGGAGAGAAGATTGACAACTGACCTTTGGACATGCTAGAATAATATTGGGAATTCCTTAATAATTGAAAACAAGGGCCAGTGGAGAGTGAGGGTGTAGTGCTTTTAATTTTTAGTGCTGACTTATATAATTGCTTTAGTGAGCAAGTGCCAGGTAACTTAAGTGCAATGTGTTACAGGTAACGTAAATGCAAAAACAACAAACAGCAACTTTCTTTCAAGTGAAATAAGGAAATAAGTACAGTAAGCAATGCAGATATCACTAGTGATCCACAGAAGCGCTGAGAAGCCGTGTATTAGGTGGAATTAGCATTCCAGGGAAATAACAAGCAAACAAACAACAAGCATATAAACAAAGCTAGATTCAGCAGGCCTGGATCTAGTCTATGCTACAGCAAACAAGGTGTACCAATTTCAGTAAGATACAGTTCAAATATTCAGGCACTATAAACCTTTAACCAGAAATTCCCAGCTCAGAAGGGCAGAGTCCAGCCTCTTCTCCCACAAGAGTGCAGACCACAAACCTTCTTAATGTAAAATTAACTCTGGCTAACAAATTTTGCAGATGACTGCAAACTGGGAGCCATTATTGAATCCCCAAATGATGGGGATACTCTACAAAAGGGCCTTACAGAAACAGATGCTTGGTGCCAGAGCCATGGGCTCAAGCTCAATGCCAAGACATGTATTGTTATCCCCTTTGGGAAAAAAAACATGTATCCATGAATTACCATATAGGTGGCAGTACACTAAACACAGAAAGTGCGATAAGAGACTTAGGGACACAGGTGGACAGTGGTCTCACCTTCGATAACAACATCGCCACAACAGTCAGGAAATCCTTCTATGTGGCACACCTCATCACGTAGGGCTTTTCATCCAGAAAGAAGGAGGTCATTGTCCCACTGTACTCATCCCTCATTAGACCCATTATAGAATACAACGCCCTATTTGGTATGCACCTCTCAAGACATCTGCAACAACTGGAAAGGCCTCAGAAATACCTCACTAAAAGAATCACAGGCCTAAAGCAGATGCCCTACGCTGACCGCCTTAAAAAACTCCAGCTATACTCTGTCGCATATCATCTACTCAGAGGTGATCTCTGCTTAACATACAAGGCCATGTCAAACCCAGAGCTGTTGGACATGCTACACTTAAAGAAATCCCAATCCCTCAGAGTTACACGCTCCAGGGATCTAAACCTTGTCATCACAATAAACAAAACATGCTGGAGGGATAGGTTCCTGACCCAGAGACTCCCCAGACTCTGGAATAGATAGCCCATACATGTCAAGCAGAGTGCCTCTTTGGACCTCTTCAAGAGGAACCTTGACAATTGGATGGGAGAAAGGAAATTCACCCCAGGGATCACGTCAGTCACCCTGCTAGACAGGTGTCCAGGAAAGTAAATAATGTGGGAAGAAATAGCCAGAGAATTGTTATGGCTAGGCTTGTATAGGCCCTAGGGCTGATAGCCTAGTACCAACCTATGAACCTATGAACCTATGAATAACTGGCCTGAAGCCCAAGTGCTTAAACCAGAACTAATACACTTTAAGAATAACAGACACTGGGCTCTCAATCATCTGTTCCCAACTTAGAAGGATGAAAGCTACCTGTCCTGCCACCACAGTGCATGCCACAAACCTTCCTAATGTAAAACAACTGGTCTGAAGCCTAAGTGCTTAATCCAAAAGATGTAGAATGATAGCTACACTTTAATCAAATTACTACCAAGCAGTAATAAATACAATTGAATACTTTAGAGAATGCCTGGATTAGTGCTCAAGTTACACAAACAAAGCCAGATCCAGCAGGCCTGAATCCAGTCTATGCCACAGCAAACAAGGTGCACCAACTTCAGTAAGAAGCAGTTCAGATATGCATGCACTATAAGCCTTTAACCAGAAATTCCCAGCTCAAAAGGGCAGAGTCCAGCCTCTCCTCCCACAAGAGTGCAGACCACCAACCCTCTTAATGTAAAATAACTGGCCTGAAAGCCCAAGTGCTTAAACCAGAATTAATACACTTTTAGAATAACAGACACTGAGCCCTCAATCAGCAGTTCCCAACCTAGAAGGATTGTTCTGCCACTACAGTGCTGACCACAAACCCTCTCAGTGCAAAACAACTGGTCCAAAGCCCAAGTGTTTAAACCAAAAGGCTTAGGATGATTTACACCAAGCAGTAATAAATACAATTGAGTACTTTTAAGATGATGCAAAAGTAAAATAAAGTAGGTAGAAATACAAGCACAGTAAAAGCAGATGATTTTTTTTTTTTTCTGAACAAGTGCGGAGATCAAAGAAACAGATTTGAGTGCTGAAACTAGAAAACTGGCTAGTTATAAGAAAAAAAAAACTAAGTTAGAAGGCTTCTCTCCAACACAGAAGGGCTTGGGGGCTCAGAAGCCTACAAATAGTCTATACCACTTAAAAGGAAACGCAGGAAACAAGCTAAATTTTTTTTTCTGTTTCCCAGATGCTCTCTTTGTACACAGTAGGAGTGCCTGAAATCAGAATATGATCTCACTGCACTCAGTTGAGTGAGCAAATGAGATGGGCCCAGAAGGAGTATCCAAACACAAATTTACAAGAGGGGCGGGCAGTTTCAAGGCAACTAAGATTAACACCAAAACAAAAACAGGGAGGTTGGGTGGGACTAACTGAAGAGCAGAGTCAAAACTTCCAGTTCAGTTAATATTCCTGCCACAGTTAAAATCAATTTAAATACTGTATTTTAAAAAAAAAGTGCAGATAAAGGTACTTAAATTCTCTTATACATACAGATGAATACAGCAAGTTCTTAGCCGGTCAAAGCTGAGGTTTTTAAGCAGGAAATATTTCACACTGTACCACTTAAATAGGCAAGGGCAGGAAATCAAAGAATGTGGCTACCCCCACACCTGTAATTACTAGCAAATAACAAAATTCAGCAAACACTGACTAACTTCCAGTTCAGTTAATATAACTGAAGAGCAGAGTCAAAAATTCCAGTTCAGTTAATATTCCTGCCACAGTTAAAATCAATTTAAATGCTGTATTTTTTTTTTTAAAAAGTGCAGATAAAGGTACTTAAATTCTCTTATACATCCAGTTGAATACAGCAAGATCTTAGCCGGCCAAAGCTGAGGTTTTTAAGCAGAAAATGTTTCACACTGTACCACTTAAATAGGCACGGACAGGAAATCAAAGAATGTGGCTACCCCCACACCTGTAATTACTAGCAAATAACAACATTCAGCAAACACTGACTAACTTCCAGTTCAGTTAATATAACTGAAGAGCAGAGTCCAAACTTCCAGTTCAGTTAATATTCCTGCCACAGTTAAAATCAATTTAAATACTGTATTTTTTTTTAAAAAAAGTGCAGATAAAGGTACTTAAATTCTCTTATATGTCCAGTTGAATACAGCAAGTTCTTAGCCGGCCAAAGCTTAGGTTTTTAAGCAGAAAATATTTCACACTGTACCAGTTAAATAGGCAAGGACAGGAAATCAAAGAATGTGGCTTCCCCCACACCTGTAATTGCTAGCAAATAACAAAATTCAGCAAACACTGGCTAACTTCCAGTTCAGTTAATATAACTGAAGAGCAGAGTCAAAACTTCCAGTTCAGTTAATATTGCTGCCACAGTTAAAATCAATTGAAATACTGTATTTTTTTTTTTAAAAAGTGCAGATAAAGGTACTTAAATTCTCTTATACGTGCAGTTGAATACCGCAAGTTCTTAGCCGGCCAAAGCTGAGGTTTGTAAGCAGAAAAAATTTCACACTGTACCACTTAAATAGGCAAGGACAGGAAATCAAAGAATGTGGCTACCCCCACACCTGTAATTACTAGCAAATAACAAAATTCAGCAAACACTGACTAACTTCCAGTTCAGTTAATATAACTGAAGAGCAGAGTCAAAACTTCCAGTTCAGTTAATATTCCTGCCAGAGTTAAAATCAATTTAAATACTGAATTTTTTTTAAAAAAAAGTGCAGATAAAGGTACTTAAATTCTCTTATACGTCCAGTTGAATACAACAAGTTCTTAGCCGTCCAAAGCTGAGGTTTTTAAGCAGAAAATATTTCACACTGTACCACTTAAATAGGCAAGGACAGGAAATCAAAGAATGTGGCTACCCTACACCTGTAATTACTAGCAAATAACAAAATTCAGCAAACACTGACTAACTTCCAGTTCAGTTAATATAACTGAAGAGCAGAGTCAAAACTTCCAGTTCAGTTAATATTCCTGCCAGAGTTAAAATAAATTTAAATACTGTATTTTTTTTAAAAAAAAGTGCAGATAAAGGTACTTAAATTCTCTTATACGTCCAGTTGAATACAGCAAGTTCTTAGCCTGCCAAAGCTGAGGTTTTTAAGCAGAAAATATTTCACAATGTACCACTTAAGTAGGCAAGAACAGGAAATCAAAGAATGCGGCTACCCCCACACCTGTAATTACTAGCAAATAACAAAATTCAGCAAACACTGACTAACTTCCAGTTCAGTTAATATAACTTGAAGAGCAGAGTCAAAACTTCCAGTTCAGTTAATATTCCTGCCACAGTTAAAATCAATTTAAATACTGCATTTTTTTTAAAAAAAAGTGCAGATAAAGGTACGTAAATTCTCTTATACGTCCAGTTGAATACAGCAAGTTCTTAGCCGGCCAAAGCTGAGGTTTATAAGCAGAAAATATTTCACACTGTACCACTTAAATAGGCACGGACAGGAAACAAAGAATGTGGCTACCCCCACACCTGTAATTACTAGCAAATAACAAAATTCAGCAAACACTGGCTAACTTCCAGTTCAGTTAATATAACTGAAGAGCAGAGTCAAAACTTCCAGTTCAATTAATATTCCTGCCACAGTTAAAATCAATTTAAATACTGTATTTTTTAAAAAAAAAAGTGCAGATAAAGGTACGTATTCTTTTATACGTGCAGTTGAATACAGCAAGTTCTTAGCCGGCCAAAGCTGAGGTTTTTAAGCAGAAAATATTTCACACTGTACCACTTAAATAGGCAAGGACAGGAAATCAAAGAATGTGGCTACCCCCACACCTGTAATTACTAGCAAATAACAAAATTCAGCAAACACCGACTAACTTCCAGTTCAGTTAATATAACTGAAGAGCAGAGTCAAAATTTCCAGTTCAGTTAATATTCCTGCCACAGTTAAAATCATTTTAAATACTGTATCTTTTTTAAAAAAAAGTGCAGATAAAGGTACTTAAATTCTCTTATACGTCCAGTTGAATACAGCAAGTTCTTAGCCAGCCAAAGCTGAGGTTTTTAAGCAGAAAATATTTCACACTGTACCACTTAAATAGGCAAGGACAGGAAATCAAAGAATGTGGCTACCCCCACACCTGTAATTACTAGCAAATAACAAAATTCAGCAAACACCGACTAACTTCCAGTTCAGTTAATATAACTGAAGAGCAGAGTCAAAACTTCCAGTTCAGTTAATATTCCTGCCACAGTTAAAATCAATTTAAATACTGTATTTTTTTAAAAAGAAAGTGCAGATAAAGGTACTTAAATTCTCTTATATGTCCAGTTGAATACAGCAAGTTCTTAGCCGGCCAAAGCTGAGGTTTTTAAGCAGAAAATATTTCACACTGTACCACTTAAATAGGCAAGGACAGGAAATCAAAGAATGTGGCTACCCCCACACCTGTAATTACTAGCAAATAACAAAATTCAGCAAACACTGACTAACTTCCAGTTCAGTTAATATAACTGAAGAGCAGAGTCAAAACTTCCAGTTCAGTTAATATTCCTGCCACAGTTAAAATCAATTTAAATACTGTTTTTGTTTTTAAAAAAGTGCAGATAAAGGTACTTAAATTCTCTTATACATCCAGTTGAATACAGCAAGTTCTTAGCCGGCCAAAGCTGAGGTTTATAAGCAGAAAATATTTCACACTGTACCACTTAAATAGGCAAGAACAGGAAATCAAAGAATGTGGCTACCCCCACATCTGTAATTACTAGCAAATAACAAAATTCAGCAAACACTGACTAACTTCCAGTTCAGTTAATATAACTGAAGAGCAGAGTCAAAACTTCCAGTTCAGTTAATATTCCTGCCGCAGTTAAAATAAATTTAAATACTGTATTTTAAAAAAAAAAGTGCAGATAAAGGTACTTAAATTCTCTTATACGCCCAGTTGAATTCAGCAAGTTCTTAGCCGGCCAAAGCTGAGGTTTTTAAGCAGAAAATATTTCACACTGTACCACTTAAATAGGCAAGGACAGGAAATCAAAGAATGTGGTTACCCCCACACCTGTAATTACTAGCAAATAACAAAATTCAGCAAACACTGACTAACTTCCAGTTCAGTTGATATAACTGAAGAGCAGAGTCAAAACTTCCAGTTTAGTTAATATTCCTGCCACAGTTAAAATCAATTTAAATACTGTATTTTTTTTTTTAAAAAAGTGGAGATAAAGGTACTTAAATTCTCTTATACGTCCAGTTGAATACAGCAAGTTCTTAGCCGGCCAAAGCTGAGGTTTTCCACCATTATGTATGGCTTGGGTCATAATGTTTTATGCTAAGAGTTTGAGACGTATGTACGTGGAACATCATATATCGAATATAAGCAACACTGAATGATTGCTGGATGCCATATGGTCTGAACTATAGTGTGTGTATGGAACCAAGTAGTATTTCAAATAATAAATGTCATAGCAGTCAGCAGTGTTACAGGTAAAATCAAACAAATCTAAAAGTACTTATTTGTAGTATGTTTCATTATAGTATCTGTGAAGTTACTAATGTTCTTCTTTCTTCCCTCACCCCACCCCTTCTCATCTTTTATTTATTTAATTAATATATTTACTATTATTATTTTCTATTATCATCTTATTTGGTGTTACCTCTTATGTTGTCCTTATGCATAATTTAGTATTGCTTTGTTGTTTATAAAACTTTCATTTACATTATTTATTGTGTTTTTCATTATATTATTTTTGACTTTTTTCCATTATTCATTATTGTTTTCTTTTATCTTGTTCATTACATTTGTTTGCGCTATATTTTTCCCATTATGTTTCTGTTCTATTTACCACAGTGCAACAAGGTAGGCTGGTTCCTGGTGATCCACCTACCTTTGCTCCCTCCGCTAAGGAACCGGGGCCCAGCACATCTGGGCCACAGCCTGGTGGCATCCCCCATACTGCTCCTGCACTACCTGTTCCTTTAGGTATTTCTTCCCACAGGCTGGGAGTGTGTCCCACCTGGGAGTGGAGGTGGAGGGGATGGCTATGTCTCCCATGCATGACTGCCAGGCATGCTGTCCATCCTGGTGTGGCAGTCTGACCACAGGCACCGGTGTCAACCACTGCCTCCACAGGAGCAGTGAAAGTGCAGTGCTGACACTCCCATGGGTGAGGACTTGAGTCACACTGTTACCATGTCTGATGTCCATGGGACCTGGGTCCCCCCACCCCCTCCCCAACCAAGGTGTTCACCCCCTCTTGTGTCCCTCACTGACACTGTTTGCTGTCTTGTATGTCTTGTCTATCTGCAAATGTTTCCTCACCTTCCCAACTTACCTTTCCCATGCATACCTATGTCCCTTCCACAACATGCCACTCTCTCCTTAAAAAAAGGGCACCTGTACCGAAAAAAAAAAAATCTCATCCCATACCTAGCTCTCTATTTTGCTCACATGTCCACTGGACACACTTAATTTGGTTTAATTGGCTTGACAATGCATTTATGTTGATATCACCCCTGTCTATGGGGGTGACAGTCCAAATTCAGCTAAAAATCTTTGCAAGTGCACAGTTGTTGCTGTTGAAGAAATGAATAGCTATGGTTCTTTCCTACACCCTTCCTGCACATTCCTACCTGCTGCTTGCATCCCATTTCACCACTGTCCTATCTCCCCAATTTTCTTTTCATTAAAGAATCATTGTGAGATGCTGTGCTATGTGTAGCATTGCTAAACTAAGCTAAATGGAGATGTATTATTACATGTATGTGAAAGCATAATAATCACATTCAAAAGATTCACCTACTGCCTCTATCACAGTATCATCTGAATTGAACAACACTGCATCAACCCGCCAAGCCACACAGCCAGTTATTTAGCACAGGTGCTGTAAGCAAAACATAATAATTTTCATTTTCTCATCATTAAGCATGCTTACATGATGCTGCATATTGTGCTGCATCACAGACCAAACTTGCTAAAAGATTAATGGAAAAACTGGAATTTAACTGGGAATCTGGTAGAGAAATACAGCAGTATAAAGCCATACACATAGCAATAGATGTAAGTGAGGTATGTAACAGCAGTTCAGTGTGCAATTTTCTGCACAACATGTAAAAACACACCTGCTATACCACTGACTCTGTAGCTAAATCTGTGAAATGTTTTGAAAACATTTATCTTTTGGTTCATATGATCCTGGGTTCAAATACAGCTGTATCTAGCATTTAAGATACATGTATGTGTACATCCCCATTATAAATTGTGATTTATACAATGACCCCCCATTAATATTCCAAAACGTGCACTCTGGTTGGTCAGCGCGCATGTTGTAAATCAGAGTTATAGTAATGGAAAAAGGTCCGGTCGTATAACTTTTTTTTTTTTTACAGCAATGGAGAATGCAAGATCTCCGTTGCTTTTTACAAACTGTCTCGCTATGTTAAATGGGTTTAACCTAGCGAGACAGGTTGTAAAAAGCAACAGAAATCTTGCTTTCTCCGTTGCTTTTGCCCACAGCTCTGATGTACTGGGTAAGTATACGCATGTGCAGTACATCAGAACTGACGCAGAATACCAGACAGCTGTGGAAGGGCAGCAAGGAGGCATTATACAATGCCATTATTTAAGAAAAGTAATTATTTTTTTTCTTAAATAATGTCATTGTATAATAGCAATAACCCATGCCTGGGTGTGGGTAATGCTGGATTTACTCATGGTTGGCTTTGTTTGGCCACTCGGGCTTCGCCCTCATGACCAAACCACGCCAACCGTGGGTAAATCCAGCATTACCCACACCCAGGCATGGGTTATTGCTATAATGTTTGACTCTATCATCACCTATTTATCCACCCAATGCAGTACAGATGGAATGGCTGCTTCTAAATACTGGAGGTCAAAGGCCTGCAGATAGGAACACATCTTAAATATTCCTATTACAAACCTAGAAAGTGCCTAGAATGTCAGGTTATGCATTGGCATGAATTCCCAGAGGAATCTGAAGTATGTAATTCAAATGTTGCCCAGTAATTCCATACTAAAGTTCACTATGATTTGCCAGTGATATTCCAGACAACCACAGGTATAAAAGTAACACACATATATGGGAGTCATGCTGCAAGCAAGGGTTGCCAGAACACACATTCCAGATTACTACCATGGCATTGCACATGGCTTGGCAGTTGTTTGAGTGGTTAACATAATAGTTAATGTACCTTGTTCTAGGACACACCAAGCATGATTCCTTTTACTCTGTTAATGATACATTTGGCTAACATACTTAACTTAAACACATACCTGAATTTCCAGTGGGATAAGTTTCTTCAGTCTGGCTGTTAATCAAGGCTGCCACAGGTCCCACAGTTATTCTTCTGTGTTGTTATCCTGCAAAGTCTTCACTCTCTTTGTCTATGCCTATTGCCATCAGCAACTTCAGCCTGTAGCACACACATTTGTATGTAAAAACTAGCTGGTACAACATTGTCTCTGTGCTGACATATCTTTACCCCACACATTTTCACCTAAGTAAACAGATGGGATCTACACTGATGCCTTACATCTTGTTGAGTAGTTGCATGGGATTGGCTGATTATGCTGCAAATCAGCTGTATAGGCTGTATTGCATTTAGCATTTCTGAAGCACAGATTGGTTCAGATGCAATCAACTGCTAATAAGAACCATCATAAAATGGCAAATTTCTAGCTAGGCAAACTGGTGTGGATGAGAGTTACTCTTGTGTCTAACTCATTGCCACATTTCTTGTAGAGCAGTATCTTTCAAAAGAGAAGTATTGTACTCCATTAGGTATGTATCCATTTTGTTTCCTACATGATGCATGAGTTTCAATATACTTTGGAAGAATGTGGATAACATCATTAAGCCTTTGTTAGAACTGTACTGATGACATGGCATCCAGCCCTGTTAGATGTACAGAGGATGTAGAGTACACTAAGGATATGATGCTGTCTGATAACTAGGTACACAGGTCTCCTGGGTACTTCCTTTGATAGCAGTTGTAATAGTGCATTACTGTTTTGTTGGCACTATTGTTTACATTATTTTTTGGGGGGTAATGGGGATATTTCCTGTTATGGGCACACTACAATGGACTGCTGTGTTTGGTGTGTGAGCATACATGAGCATCTGTCATGGCACAAATAGTAATATGTATTGTTAATATCCTAGTTGTGTCCACACCCTTTGTATTTTTGGCCCACTGTTGAATATGACATGTAATTAAGCAGTGATTATTGATAGACATCCTTTAAATCTGTATCTATACATAGTTTACTCTTACATATGTGAGCCTTATATGTGTTATCATTTCTTTGTATTTCAGTAAACATTATACATGCATGTCACAGTCCACCACTTTCTGAGGTGGAAAACAAACCATCATTGAGGAGTTGCAACACTATCAGCTCCTGCTGCCTAGAGGGAGGGCAAATGGGTCAGAATGTGCAGCCCTGTGGGATGATCTGGTGCACAACATCAATGCCGTGGGTCATCAAAATCATGCCTATGAGTACCATGCACAGACATGATCAATGCAGCAAGGATGCGAGCAGCTGATGTGCCAGGGATCATCAGGTCACTGGTGGTGGGCCTGCAGCAGAACCTCTTTTCACAGCCACAGAGGAATTCCTGGCAAACCTTGCTACACAGGACAGCTCCCAGACATTCATCAGCCAATATGTTGTGGATATGGGTGTCACCCATTCATCTCAACAGGAGCTTCCATGTATGCTTAGTTAGATCAGCAGTAGAATACTGTCACACTCATCCTGTCATGTTTTACATGGGTGTCAGGCAGTGGTGGCTGGTGACTTCAAATCAAAGGGGGTCTGCAGGAGAAAGCTGAATGGGTGGGGCCAATAGGAATGGATGTCGCCAACTAGAAAGGGGAGGGGCTATGCTCAAAACCACAAAAACTGTAACTTTAATTAAATATGCTGCCCTGGGTGCCAAACCATCATTATAAGAGTCCAATCAGGACAAAATGAAGTATAGAAGAAAAAAATATTTCAATGGATTGGCTGAATGACAGCTTACTTAATATCTAGATGGAAACAAAAAGGTTGTGAGGCATGAAAAAATAAATTACTTTTTCAATACATTACTGGAATGCCAGTCAAAATCAAGTATAAGAAAAACAAGCAGCACTCAACTCAAACCACTTCTCCTTGCACTGCAGTTCTAATAATAATTTATATTCAGCTTTATTAAAGTACCAAGTAACATGCTGAAAATAGCAATCTTTGTGATACCCCCACTAGTAAAAATGTTTCTTATCCAAAAAAGACCTGCTGCCTGGCTACTATTTACTTGTTTCATGGGGAAAACATGATCAAAGTAAAAAATAAAAAGCAAACAAGAAACAAGCTCAACATGCATTACTTAAAGGATTACTACACAGGTTATGGACCACACACGATAGATTGGCATTCTGTTTAGTTTGCAGGTAAAGCCTGCAAAGATTACTACAAGTCTCCAACAAATGTAATGAGCTTCTTAAAATAATGTAATCCTGTCCTTTATTACAAACACTGTCATATGCATTTCAATACCCAAGGCTTATACATTATCTAGTTATGTAAGTATTCTCTGCATGGCAACAACAGAAAGGCTTTCAATGTTGGCAATTCTTTAACAGTATGCGTATTAAAGCTTACTTGCATCTTACAATCTCAGACAAGCTTACATGATGGCCATTAAAACATTGGTACTTAAAAACAGATCAACAGGCACTTTCTGAATAATAATAACCATAAATCAACATTATAAAAATTTGACAGAAACTAGAACATTCCGCAAAATCAAGGACAGATGAAAAGCCACTGTAGTACTTGTGTCTACCTTGGATGGGGGGATACTCTGCACATTTACACTGCATAACTGCTCCTTGCCTTGCTTGGACACATCCAGAGTCACTACATGGGGGAGTGGGGTGCAACAAGTATGTCATAATTTGGAATATCTCTGGCTGACTGTGATGGCCCTGACACATTTGCCATACCTTTCAACCTCAGAGCAAGAAATCTGGACAAAGCCATACATAGAAGTGGGATAAAGGCCCAAAAATAAGGACATGTTTTAAATATTCCTCTTATAAACTTAGAAAGATAATAGAATAGTGGGTATTGCATTAGTATGCATTTTCTGAAGAGTATGAAATCTGAAACTGAAATGTCTGTCATTATTTTCTAACTTCAATCTTTAATGATTTGCCACTAATTTGCCAAAAATATAAAATAGCCACACAGCTGGGAACCTGTCACAGAAGGGACACTTTTTTAATATTACTACTGCTAACTTGAGCAGCTGACAAAATAAAAGAATCTACATACATTTCTTTAATAAAAGTAATCTATAACTCTGATTATTACAGTTATTTATTAATTGTAAATCCTCCACATTTTCTTCAAAAATTGCCATTTTGCGGAGGGATTATTAGGGGAAGAGCAACATTTTGAGCCAAAATTGGGGACAGTTGAGAGGTTTGGATATGCCTAATTCTATAAAGCAATTTATTTGCACATACCTCTCAACCAATTAAAGCAGGAAATCTGGACAAGGCCAAATATATTGCGGGAACATATAAACAGTACTAAAAATTGCTCTTGTATAAACTGAGACAGTTGATAGAATAACAGGTCTTGCTTTAGCATGCATTTTTCTGAAGGTTATGAAGTCTGAAACTTAGTATATGTCATTATTTAGTGACTTAATTCCTAAATGATTTGCCAGAAAACCACAAATTTTATGAGAACTAACCAAAAATAAGAAGCAAAAATCTATTCATTCTGCAAAAATTTGGACAGTTGTGAGGTATAGTTCAGCGGGAGCTGTCTTTGAGTTTGCCGCCCTTCCCCCCTCATAAAATAATGGTCGAAAGGAGCCTCCCCCCTGCAGCCATTCCAATGAACCATTACTTGGTTATTTCACCCCATTTACCATAAGCACTAATGTGCATAGTGCTTTACTTCTGCGATGATTTGCACTTCATTTGAAAGTTTTATTTTGCATTTTACAGAGCAAACACTAATAGATAACTGCTAAACAACAGACAGCATTAAAACTTCTCTACCCTTGAAGCTCAGGTTCATTGAAACAGCATTGAACCCCACATTCAAAGAAAATACATTTTGCCAGTGGCAGATAAAGATTAACTTTGGGTGTGGGCTGTTTTCAAATCACAGGCCCCTTGCACACGAAAACATACACATGCTCTTTCATACACCTTCCTGATTGTATTAAATTATATTCCTTGTACAATACAATACAGTTTTAGAGGGAGTTTTAAATTTATTGTTTTGAACATTTTTCCAGTAAACAATGAAGCAACATGCATGCACCAATAATGACAAAACTGCCCAGTTCAGAACATTTCCATCATAAAAGTCTATTCAAATTTCTACAGTCCACCAGTATTAGTAAATATGCACAATCTCTGAAGAAGTAAAAGTCATCTAAATAATTCCACATTAAAGATAGCTGTAACTAATGAAGCAGTTGTAGCAAATAACTTTATATTTCATTGTTTCATCTACAAATAAAGTGCCTGTTGCCCTTGAGGAATAAATTACCTATGTTACACTAAAAAATGATAAGCTAATAATATTGCAATAGGGAGTGGATGGCAAACTGATAACAGGTTCATACTTACTAGGTATCTTCACCAAAAAGGAGTGCAGCATCCACTCCCTTTGCAACACAGTACAGTATCAACAATGCATCAATTTACTGTGGGAGTAGAACCCACAGCCTTCTGCATCAAAAGCAAGTACACTACCTGTTGTACTATTAACAATGCAAGCAGACTCAGCATAAGCAGCACTAAACTTTTGCTCCCCTGCAGCTCTTAGCTCCTTGAAAAATCTACTCACTCAGCTTTATCTCTGAACTTTGCAGCACAAGAAATCTGGAAAAAGACAAAATTTATTGGGGGAGGGGACAAAAGCCCAAAAACCAGGGACACGTTTTAAACATTGCTTGTATAATGTTGGAAAGCCGCTAGAATAAAATGATGTGTTATCACCATACATTTCACTGCCAAGTCTAGAACCCAGGACTCTGTGGAAAACAGTCAAAGCAACATAACACTATGCCAAATCAGCTGTTTTGTGAAAGACTGAAACTTAAATGGCTACCATTTATTGAATTCACTTCTCACCATAGCTGTTAACCTCTTAGCTCAAAACACCTGAACAAAGCCAATAATGGGGGAATACAGCCCCCAAACATATTCAGTGAATTCAGTTCTCACCATAGCTCTCAACCTTTTAGCAAACAACACCTGGACAAAGCCAGTAATGGGGGAATACAGCCCCCAAACATATTGAATTAATTCAGTTCTTACCATAGCTCTCAACCATAGCACAGAAAACCTGGACAAAGCCAATAATGGGGGAATACAGTCCCAAAAATAGGGACAAATTTTAAATATCCATCTTATAAACTTAGAAAATTGCTAGAATAAAAGGTTTTGTGTTACCATGTACTTTCTGAAGAATATGAAGTCTGAAATTTAAATGCTTGTAATTTGTATTTAACATTTGTTAACCAGGAAAGTCTGACTTGTAACAAAAGCCAATTTTCAGCAGAGGCCCAGGGAGAAACACTCCAGGCACGTCTTTATAAGATGGGAAGACACCAGAGCACACCCACAGGGAGGACATGCACACTCCACACAGAAGGCACCGCAGCCAAGAATCAAACCAGAGAACCAGTAGCTGCCAAGCAATAATGCTACCACTGCACCACTGGCATTGCAAGGACACAAAACTGCAGAAACCATAGATTTTATGAAGAACAGAACAGAAGAAGTATGAGGGAAAAATCTGCAAACTTTTTTGCAAAAGGTGGTGGGTAGGGAATTCAGGCTCTTGCCACCTGGGCCCAAAGTACAGGGTTCAAGCCTATCCTCTACCTGCCACCACTGTATAGCACTTGGGGCATTACATACACACACACACACACACACACACACACACACACACACACACACACACACACACCCTTTGTATTCCTTACCTCAAAGTCTGTAAATCAATATTCCTTACCTCATTGTCTGTAAAAAAAGTTGTAACATCCATCCAGAGTCCAAAACAACACATCCAAGCATGTCCTTCCATCTAGCCGGTGATGATGAGAGCAAGTCCTTCCCACTAGAGCAGAGCAAGCTGGGTGCTACCCAGCCTGTGGATGTTGCAGTCTGACCCCCCCCCCTTCAAGTCTATACACTTGTAACTGCATAGACTTCTGGGATAGTGCTTCTGCATGCTCTCTTCCTAGTCGGGACTGCTGGTGAGACAGTCTGGATTCTGTGTGCATGCTCCAGACTGGTTTACCAGCAGTCTGGAAATGCCACGAGTATGCATGTGTGGTGTTCCACGACTTGTGTTTTTATTTTTGTATTTTCTTTTTCTTTTTTCTTTTCTTTTTTTCTTTTCTTCTTTGTTTACAGCTGGGGGGGTTGCAGTCCTGCAGCCCAATAGCATGAGCCGCCCCTGGTGTCAGTTTTCTTTTGGGGGGGGTAAGTTAGCTGCAGTTGTAAGCTCATGTACAGATCATGAACCACATACCTTTTAACATTGCAATTACTGTAGATATGAGATTATTGGACATAACCACTGTAATACTGTAACATGTGGTGCTGCAGCTATTATCTCTCCCTCAATGTTTTCAGGACCATCAGGAAATGGAAGAGGCCACGATCCTGCTGCTGGTAAACTGAAAACATATATCAGAAATGTAGATATATTTCAATGTCTTAGCTAAAGTGTCATCCCAATCCTGGATTGATGTACTGTCTGCATAATTGGCAACTGTACAGATATTTTCTGAATGTTCACAGTTTACACTCATACCTCTGCCTTGTAGGTATGACCATAGTGATTGACTTGAAAACTACTGTCAGGACATTAATGATTGCCATAACTGTCAACTGTACAGATGTTTGCAGAATTTCCACAGTGTACATCATTTATTTTTTGCTCATTAGATTGTTGTTTTCTGAATACGTCTGAACAAATCATTGCAGACTGGGGTTAGAAAATAATGTCCACATGTCCTACTATGTGAGGTTGGGAGGTATACAAGTCTGTAATAGTGACAGCAGTCTATACACCTTAACATATATTGCACCATAGTAGTGCAGAGCATAGTAGTTCTGGTATTAATGTATTGCTTTTTCCTTTTTATCACAGGTGACCAGAGAGATTGGCTTGTCTCCTACACCATGCAATGTAAGTGTCTCTTCAGAGTCTGATGATGATGGTAGCCAAACTGAGACACAGCTGGGGTTGCAGAATCAGACAAAGAGGTTTACATCCCTTGGCCATCCTCATTATCACCATACACAGCCGGTATGCTTACACATACCCAGTCCCCTGAGGCCACAGATATTAGACAGTTGAAGGGTGGGACATTGAATGGGGAAGTGTGGCTACTGTGGCTTAAGTGACTATTGACACTGGCCATAGAAAAAATGTTGGCAAGGTTCCACACAGGCGTATTGATAGGGTTGCTCATATGAGGCCTGCTGTCCCTCCACCACCTGTTGCAGGTGTCTCATAACGTGTCACTCTGTTTATCTTTATATGTTTAGGTCCATCATGGAGGCACAGGCACACTCAGAAAGGAACTCATGCTTAAGCATGAAAGGATGATGCTCCTTTTATCACAGTGGATAAAATAGTCAAGACAGTAATTGACTGTAAAAAGAAAAAAAATACAGAAAGGGATCAATATGCACATTTAAAACTGACTGCTTCTCCCCTCCCATCCTCTCCTGATAAAAAATTTAGTTACACATTCTAAAAAAAAAATGGAGTCCTAATGATGATGAGACTTCTTTAGAAGAGGAATGTAAATGTGTGACCCCTTGCAAGGAGATCTACAAATTGTTCAGTTGCAATATGAAATTGCTGAAACAGCTATGGAACATGTGGCAGTGAATCAAAGAGAGCTATATTATGGACAGCCATTATGTTAGAACAAACAATTACAATCACAACAGTACAAAAGAGAGAGGGGGTGAGGGAGTGGAAGAGTGAGAGGCAGAGTTTGAGATTGATCAAACTCCAATTATAAACTTATTCTGGTTTAGCCTTCATTTTTAATAATGTAAAATCATTGGATGATGAATTTAGGGAACCTTCTGTGTTCAATTCTCCACATATGTCTTCAATACAGACTTTCCAAGATGCTTGTTAAAAGAATGTAGTCAGACAATTAACCAGTAAAACTAAGTCTGTTTTTATAATTTAAATAAAAACAAAAAGCATTATATAAATTAAAATGCAACATTAGTCAGCAATATATGAAAGCTGGTAAATGTGAGGATTGGTTATGGCTCATCAGGTAACTGATGAAAAAAAACAATTGTTTGAAACAAATGATGAATATAAATATATTAGAAATGCTGTATCGGATTTGATGATAGAGAGGTACTTAAAACCCCATATTTATGACTTTTTGATGAATGATAGTCTAAAAACTGGTGCACTTTTTGGTATACAAAAACATCAAAAATGTACTTTTTTCCTCCATTTAGGCAAATTGTATCAGCACCTGGGAGTGTAACAGAAGGTATTTCTTTGATGGTAGTTTTCTGAGGGTCTACATTATAAGCACGAAAAACCTTTTCAGCAAATACAGAAACAGTGACACATATTCTGCTAACCGGGAAAACACCGAACGTCCTAAACCGCGAAATTCAAAATCTTGAATCGTCATAGTTGGCCAACCCCACCACCTGCTACATACTGCCTAACCAAACAAAATAAATAAACCACATACATACACTAAACAAAACCCTACTTCTAACCCTACACTAAACCTTGCATACACCACTATCTATGCACTTACCTTAACCCGCACCCTAACCCTAAAGTCCGTAACTATTATACACTTACCTTAAGAAGCTATACCGCAAAAGGGCCAACTATGATGATTCGACAGTTTGAATTTCACGCTTCAGGACGATCAGTATTTTCGTGGTTTGCTGAATACGTGTCAATTTTTCTGTATTCGTGTAAGTGGACCTTCGCAGTTCTAATAGGGAACCATTTTCTGAGATTTGTAATGTGAAAAATGCTAACTTGTATCGAGGACTGATGAGATGTTTTTTGGACAAACTGAGATGTTTTACTTTTTGTGGACAAGAAATGTTCATGTTTATGTTATATAAAAATCATTATTTATTTTTATCCATGTAGAAGATGAGATTGATTTCCCTTATGATACATTGATACCTCATGATGCTAGTTTTATCGAATTATTTATTAATGCCCTGTGTACTTTGCTTGACTTACTTCTGGAACGTATTTTTATTTATATTTAATTCCAAATGCTATAAACAGATGAAAGCTGTTGGCATGGGTGCAAATGTTGCTCCATTCTTCATCTAGATTTATGTTGATGGGATGAACATTTATTATTTGTTAGTCCTTTCTTTCAACACGTTATTTATATGAGATGCATGGATTACTTTTTTATATGGAATGGTATTGTTCAGTGAATGTGAACAATTTGTAAAATGTTAAAATAATACAACTACTTTTTTTAAATTTTCTTTTGGGATCATAGGACTGACTTTTAATTTTTTAGATCTAATCAGTTTAGATGTTAGCAAAAAATGTTTTGAAAGAGAGTTTTTTTTAGCAAAAGTAGTTTGTGAATAACTATCTACATTTTGATAGCAACCGTCTTAGAGTTATGAAAAGGAATATGCCTAGGGATTTGATCTCCTTAATAGCTGCAAATGAGTTGAAGAAAGTCAAGTGGAGTCGTATTGGATTTGGTAGATCTGTTGAATGAGGACAGCCTCCCAGGAGTAGCTGATAGCCAACGTTGTGTGGGGGGGTGGAGGAGTAAAATGATTTTAAGAAGTAGTTCTCTCATACATACACAGTTTAAAATTAATTAAAAATTTTAAGTGTCTTCCTCCTTATTAGTTGGTTTAGGAGAGAAGTATATTTAAATCAGGACAATGCATATATTTAAATTACTCTACCAATACTTTTCCTGTAATTCAGTCTTTTTGATAATATCATTATCCATTTTTGATGACATAAGATTTAAGTATAGTTGAAATTTAATATAGACTATATATTACAATACATACCCATTTTGGCAAAGATATCACAACATATATCTTTCAAATGGCATAAGAATGTTCATAAACTAAATAAGTAAAGTAAATTTCTACTCAGTTTGCCAAAACAAGCAGTATTGGAATTTATATATTTTGTCAAATAAACTATGTTCATGTAATACATTTTACAGCTCTAATATATGAAACAGTTTAGACTAAGAACTGGAAGTAGAAGAAACAATTTAAATCATTATCTCAGAGTTACACAAAGTATTCAAATATGAAAGGAAGAGGTTAAACACATACACCAGTACTAACACCCACTGCATTAGTTAATGTGATATATTGCTTCACTGTTGTTTCCTAACCCTAAAAGTACACTGGCATGTAACATTTTCAGCATATGAGTATAAAAAACTCTATGCTTAAACCAATGAAGAATGCAGTTTTAGCAATATCTGAATCACAGTAATACTAACCAGAAGGAGATATGATGGTTTAAGGTAATACACAGACAGATTTATATATGCATGTATATATATATATATATATATATATATATATATATATATATATACATATATATATGTATATATATATATGTATATATATATATATGTATATATATATATATATATATATATATATATATACATACATATATATATGTGTGTGTGTGTGTGTGTCTATTAGTAGTACAAAGTTGATGAATACTACTTCTTGAGAGAGTTAGGCCACTCTGTTCCATCAAAGTAATACATGCTAACCCTAATCCTATCCCTGCCCCTAACCCTACCCATGCAGCTCACCATTAAAAACCTCTTTCCATAACAGTACCCAAGACAACTTTGACACTCACCATGTGCAACAAAACACACAAAGACACCCATACTAAATCTATCCCTTTACCCAACCATTGCCCTAACCTTTAAACACTCGCACTCAGATACACAATATACATTTTCTTACTTTTAGCCCCTACCCTAACACTAAAACACTCACAATCACACACAAACTCTCAACTCTACCACTTACCTTTGCTGATCAAATGAGGAATTGCCCAATAAAATGTTCACATAAGCAGCACTTTCCTCGAAACAGACTAAAGCGACTGAATTCACTTATATTAACCAAATGAGCATTTCACCAAGTGAAATGTAAGCATACACACAACAATACAAACTCCGTCACACGCACAAACACACACACACACACACACGCACACACGCACACACACACACACCTTATGAAAGTTATTTTACATATGATAATTTATTGTTATCAGATTACTAATGTTGACATGATGTGTATCAGACCAAATATCTGTTAAGTAATGTGTTTGTAATCTCTTTGAATAATCAGCTACATTAATGGAGGACTGGGAGATACTAGCTGCCATCTGCATAACATTAATATATACTGCATAGACCTCAGATTATTGTTTAGGTAGATAAGTGGCAGAAGGGGAAAGAGATCAAAAGGAAAATTAAAAGAAAGCTAGAGAAAGCTATGTTAGTATAATGAAAAATGAATTAACAAATGAAAGAAAACATATGAGAAACAACAGACAAATACAACAACACAATGGCATGGACATCACATCTGTAAAAATATGTTTCAAGAAGCATTAGTTCTAGTCTACATAATAATGCTTGGTTGATATGTTAATAAGAATTATTTTAGAATTGTTATATCCATTATTATCCAATGTTTGAATGTAATTTATTGACTTACTTCACACTTCAATTGTTTGAAATTCTAAATACTGCCTTGCCTAAACTAGAAAGGGAGCAAAATATAAACTGAATTTAAGGAATGTTAGTGTATGAAAATCTATTTAAATGGACTTCCTGCAAGTTACTGCAGTGAACTGATAAATAGTTGGATGCTTCTGTATTTGTATAGACCTTTCATTAAGAAAAATAAGAACATGTATATTTCTCTTTTTAGTTATTTGATTAGGGGTTTAGATCAACATGTGTATTATATAAAATATGGGTATGACTGGACTATCAATATAAAGTATACACTTTCAACACATAAACCAACTGAATTCATATTATACAGAAAAAAGAACAGATTTTATTGCATTAGGAAGAATTATTAAAAGCTTAAGATGTTGCTAGACTTTCACTATGAATGGATGAATCTCAATCTCTCAAGCATCTACTTACACTGAAAATAACCTCCCCAAAACACTTACCAACATCTAATGAAAACCAAACTAAATACAGTTTGTCAGACAATGACAGTGGAACACTTGTGAAACCCTACATTTTGGAGCTTGTATAAATCTCTGTATGTCAGCCACCCTTTGAAACTTCTTCACAAAACACTAAAGGAATGAACTCCATTACAAAATGCACTTAAAATTGACATGCTACCCTTTGGGAATTCAATGCAGCTCATGTCAGAATCTTACTTTCTCAGACTGTACCATTTGACATGTTTTGGAGAAGCTAACTTTACATTTCCAAAGATGTTGCCTTACTTAGTGGAAAATGTACAATTATTTATGTCTGATGAAATAAAAACTCAGTAGACATATATTTTGGGCATGTGTTCCATGCACAAACCCAGACAGTCATATACACACAGTATAATGGAAAATGTAGCATGCTAGACTAAGGTAGTAACATTTATATGAAGCCCTACATTTGGTACTTATGTGTAAAAGGTCATATGCTATTCTTGTGCTGAGAATTGTTAATAAAATATTCAGTGGATGACAACTATATGGCCAACTAAAATGGATATAATGGCATTTTTAACAGTAGGGATTTCAATGCAGCTCAGTGCTGAATTAGATGAAAGGACATTACCATCATCATTATTATAATGAATTTTCGTTATGGCATACACCCATAGACAAACTTTTTTTTTTTCTGAAGAAATATATATGACTTTTTTTCATTCTGTAATGATAGCTTAATACAGATATCCCCCGGGATTCATGAAGCTCGGCGCAAGGCCGGTGTAAGGCTTGCGTCGGCGGAGCAGTGAATAGTCGGCGTAGCAGCACCATATGCATAGTAATGAGTGCACGCCGCAACCACAGACACGTGCGTAGGGCACGTGAGCGAGCCCAAGTAGGATGCGTCCGGAGGCGTGGCCAAGCCGGCAGGCGATGAGCAACCTAAAGTGCTGACTTCCACAGTCCGCCTGTAATAGTAACCGCACCAGCCAGGGCCCGCGGAGAATGAAACGTACGCAGACTATGCAACATAGTACCCGTTCCAACAAAACGGAGAACCAAACATTAACCCACAAAGTCCTAAGTGTACCCGTCCAAGGAACAAAGGATACACGTAATACCGTGTCCGTCCCGCAATGCACTGTCAGTGGGCATACCCAGTGAAGGTGTACCGCAGCATGTCAGTGCGCCGCACCAACATAGAAGTAGCGACATGGGCATGGTCACCAGCAGTAGTGAGAGTACACAGCCGGGTAGCTGTGTCGATATAACAACAAGAAGGAAACAAGATACCCTAAACACAGGCAGACATGTGCATAGCAACATGTACCACACCCAGCAACGTGCTCGTCGCATACACATAGGACGGCGTATGTCTAAGCGTAATATCTAAAAGCAGAACTCATGCATGCAAATGTAATACACAACAGCCCCGTCATAGCATGTAACCCGCACCCACGTACGACCGTGCACCCAACCCAGCTAGCAGCCTTGCGCAGCTACACACCTACACACGATGGACATACCTGAAAAGTGGTAAGAAGTATTGTCCTAGGCAGTGCCACGCGGGCAAATATGTACCCCACATGTTAACAACCCGCCTCAGGTACAGATATCCAAATGCCTGCATGTGAATGTGTCGGCAGAATGTGTACATCCCGCATGTGGTATGGACCTGTCGAAACCCCATAGGCGTGCACACGCCACAGTGCCCATAACTGCACACATCTGGACAAGGCGGTATGTTCAGCCACCGTACCGATGATTAGCTATGCAGAAATGTCAAACACAACACATATAGCGGAACATCTGCCTACCAAACAGGACGCCCTAACAGGGTGCCACAGGCACAGAAGGGGAAGGTGGGACATCACATGTTGAGAGTAGCATTGCCGGACGGCCAAACACCCATGGCCAACGCAAAGGATGGAATAACATGCATATGCCTGGATGGATGGGTATGTCATAGCATGGGAATAGGCCAAGCCATCCACCATAATAGCCATGTGTACCACATACAAACAGCCAGTAACACGCAGTAGTAATGCATGAAGGCATACACGACTTTGGGAATAGCACAGGATATATGGCACGTGCCAAGTGTAGATGCATGACACAAAAGTCCAGGATGGGGCCCCCTGCAAAGAGGAACATGTGCCAACCCCACCTCCCACAGATGTACCGGCAGTGAAAACACATGCCAAACACACACCAACGCCACCGTCCATCCCACGACAGCAATGGAGGCTGGTCAAAAACCACCATGACGTGCGCACAAACAGGGACACGTGTAACCGTTGCCTTAACACCCCCCCTTAGGCCAAAGAATAATAGAATGGACATATGCATGTAATGCTGTGAAGGATGTGTGGTAGTCCTCAGTATCACAGAGGTAGGTACACAGATACACTGTAATCAACTGTGACGTATGTGCACTGTAGACAGCATACCTGCAGGTAATACAGAGTTCAATCACGTGCCACAGAAATATACACATGAGAAAGAGGATAGGGGATAGACAAGTGTGAATGGGACAAACTATGAACATAGGTTCATAGGTCCATAGGTACAGAGTAGGCTATCTACCCAAGGGCAGCCATAACCCTAGGCCATAGCTAGGTTTCCTTTAACAACCCTCCGGTCTGGAGATAAATGCCTATTATATTGCTGTACCTCTGTCAAGCAGTGACAATGATGTAATCCCTGGGGTATATCTGCAATCCCCCATCCAACGGACAAGATCCCCCTCGAACAAGGCTAGCAAGGTTCTCTGCCTCACATGTACTGTGATGTAGATCCACAGCATAGTGAGTGTCTGGGTGATGTATGTGTCACTCCAACACATTCTATTAATGACCGTGTCAAGGTTCACGTCACCTGCCCTTGCGGTTCCGAGGGATGTAGATCCAGTAGGTGAAGCATAGTCATCAAATATGGGTCAACATGGCCTCGTATGTCAGGCACAGGTCAACACTGAACAAGAGGTATGTGACTGAATGGAGCAGGAGTCCTGACAGTGGGGCAGCATAACACAAATCCCTGACACCCTGCATCTGTCTGACGATTAACCTATGGGGCCTTCCCAGCCGCTGTAGGTGTCGGGTACCTTCTGAATGGGGCAATGTACTCAATCATAGGTGTAACGAGTAATGGGTACAAGGAGACGATGACCTACCCCGATCTAGATGTGAATCCCTGCATGATCAGGCGGGCAATGTAGAAGTTCTACCGAACCACGATAGCAACGTGTGTGTCGAACGAATGGTGACTGACAACCTGGGTCCCCAGATCCCTGGTAATTCCCCCCGTGCTCAGTGGACTGCCACCCATATGCCGGACAGGGGTGACCTCGTTCTTCCCGATGGGTATGACTATGCATCACCTGGCATGTAGCTGTAGGCCATGTCCCTGACAGCAGATATCCATATCTGGGAGGCCCCTTTGAAGGATATCTGTGTCAGATGTCCGTCCCACTATGGCACCCGGTTCGCAGTCATCTACAAACAATGTCAGCCATAACACCCCTGTGTGTGCTTGTACTGTGGAAATGTAGATGTAGAAAAAGAGTGGACCCAGGGCAGAGCCCCATGGGACACCGCCTGTGACAGGCAGTAAGTCCAACATGCTGCCAGCAACTATGACCGCGTGGGTTGTGTCACCTAGCCAGTTTGCAACCCATCCTGCGATGTACGTGTTCACATCCAAGCCGATGGGTTTATCAATGATACCCGAGGGGGGTATTGTGTTGAAGCCCTTTGCCAGGTCGAGGTAGGCTGTATGGACTGCATGACCCTCAACAATGGCCTCGGTGACTGTCCCTAAAATGTCAACCAGGATTTAAATGCATGAACCGCCCCTGACCAAGCACAACTGGGTTGGATGCAAAGTATGCAGGTCCCCTATGTCGTCATCTAGGGGCCGCAGTATGATCCTTCCCCATATCTTTGCAGATAAGTCTTCTCATGGTAATGGGACGGTAATAACCAGGGTCAGTGGAGGCACTGGCCCTGTGAAGTGGAACTACAGTCGCCGTGCGCCACAACTTGGGTACGTTACCCGAGGTGAGGCTAAGAATAAACAGCTGTCCCAACTGTGGGTCTAATTCCTCAATGAGATCGCGGAGTACACAGTCGGGACACCAGCTGGTCCCATGGATGCTGTGTTCACTACCTTGGACAGAGCATGTCCCACCCGTGCATTACAGAACATTCGGGAACCACAAACCGCTCGTACAGACATCTCTCCATGTGGGGGGGAGGGGGTGGAGATGTCTTCACCGAACCTGTCAGTCCGTATGTTGGCAATGTGTGTATGTTCAGTAAACTCCACATCATTGTGAACCCAGTCAGAGCATATCTGGGAGTTACCTCCCAGGTGTCCAGCATAGCAAATGAAGGCCGTATGATTGTCTGTCGAGTCCCTGGAGATATATCTGTGGAACCTGCCCCGGACTATGTCATATCAGCCTGTAGCTCTTCACATATAATGAGCAAGGGTGTCATACCTCACAAGGTGTCTGCTCTGCCTTGTAGTAGGCACCTCCTCTCATTGTACAGCTTGTGTATGGCTGGGGTACAACACACTGGATGCTTGGCATTGGTACAATGAACCACAGTTGGGTAAGGGAATGCCTGATCCATGCAGTCCTGTAGGTGCCGGTAGAAGGCATATGTAAGTGATGCAGTGGCTTGAGTAATGTTGACCACTGGCTCAGGGTCCTTAAAGGAGACCACAGTAGTGTTCAGAATTGTGAATTCGGCCTTTGAGAAAGCCATGTGTATGGTAACCGGCAACACCCACAGCATCGTATGTCAATAGCAGAATCCATTGTCCAAATAACATAGATTAACTTCAGTATTACAATATGTATTATTATACATTTATTGATATGTGTCTGCTAATTACACTTGCAAATGGCCGGTAAGACCGGGCCAAAGTGCTCATGATTTACCTGTTATGCTGGTGTCATTCCGACAATAAAGTGGCAATACTTCCCTACTGGGACCTCTGAGGATTATTTAAAGCGGTTGTTAACCTGCATCATTGGATGTACACCATTTGGTTCCGGCTTTGGAAAACCTGGTTTCCGTAGCACTACACACTATGGGTAGTCAAGCAGACATCCGCGATTGGGGAACATACAGCAGCAGTCAAAACCACTGGCCACATGGACACAGTCCGACAAGCTCTACACTTTACATATGCACATTGGTGTCCATTGTAGGACCCAAAAATTGTCCTGTACGGAATACGTGCCAGCCTTCATCATCCAACCAGGAGAAGCGACAGTCGTGACCACGGCACAGCTAGACATATGCACCACCAGCGTGTTTAATGTTGATGACAAGTGTCCATGAAATGCAGGACAAATGAACAGAAAACCCCAGACTGTCGAGTCCATAGAAGTTTGTCCACATCCCAGTCCTGCACACATGAAGGATTTGTAATGGGTACTGATGACTGTTGCAGCCATGGGATCCTGGGTATGCAGAAACGGGGCTCGGTGTTGTTTGGCAGATAATCCGTCGTCCCGCCACGTGGGAGGGATGTGGGTATAGCACATGCGTTATTCCCCACTAATAATGCAAAACATCCATCGGAGAATGCTAAATGCAGCTGTGAAATGTGTACAGCCCTATACCAGTGTCCAGTAGGCATTACCCATGGACGGACAAACGTATGGCCAAGATGGCACCCATAACTGCAAACCCGGTGGAATTACACATCTGCAGGAATGCATAACACAGGAAATACAGGTGGGAACTACAGTGGACACTCCCCATACAAAGTCGGACCGCCGTGCGAATACCGGCGTACACAGCACTCAATCTGCCAGCACCAAAATGGGGATTACTCGCTGCCATGCTGCGGAACAAATGGGCGACCTGTGGAACACATACTAATGGCACACCAACAACGTCAACTAGGAAGATCAGTCAAAACCACCCGCCAGATGGACACAGTCCAACAAGTTCTACACTTTACATATGCACATTGGTGTCCATTGTAGGACCCAAAAATTGATACCTATGGAACATCATATAGCCGTTATCGTTCAACCAGAAGAAGCGACACCCGTAACTACGGCACGGCTAGACATATGCACCACCAGCGTTATTACGGTTGATGACAAGTGTCCATGAAATGCAGGACATATGCACAGAAATCCCCAGAGTTCCGAGTCCATAGAAGTGCATCCACATCCCAGTCCCGCACATGAAGGATGTGTAATGGGTACTGTCGAGTGTTGCAGCCAAGGGATCCTGGGTATGTAGAAACAGGGCTCGGTGTTGTTTGGCAGGTAATCCGTCGTCCCACCCCGTGGGAGGGATGTGGGCGTAGCACCTGCCTTACCCCCCACTAATAATGCAAAGCATCCACCGGAGAATGCTAAATGCAGGTGTGAAATGTGTACAGCCCTATACCAGTGTCCAGTAGGCAATTCTCATGGATGGACAAGCGTACGACTAAGATGGCACCCATAACTGCAAACCAGGTGGAATTACACAGCCGCAGTAAGGCATAACACAGGAAATACACATAAGGACTACAGTTGACATTCCCCATACAAAGTTGGACCGCCGTGCGAACACCGGTGTACACAGCACTCAATCTGCCAGCAACAAAATGGGGATCACTCGCTACCATACTGCGGAACAGAAGGGCAACCTGTGGAACACATACTAATGGCACACCAACAACGTCAACTAGGATATGTAAACTATGGCGTTCCCACCTATAAAGAAAACATGCTTCAATGAATACATAGGGGATCAACATGTTCTGGTGGTGTTATGTTGAAAATACAGTGACGGATATTTCCTATTGGGATGCCTGAGGTTAATTTAAAGCAGTTGCTAACCTGCATCTTTGGATGTACACCATTTGTTCCCAGTTCTAAAACACCTGGTTTACGTAGCACCACGTAGTATGGGTAGTCAAACAGACATCCGCGATTGGGGAACATACAGCAGCAGTCAAAACCACTGGCCAGTTGGACACAGTCCAGCAACATCTAACTTTACATATGCACATTGGTGTCCATTGTAGGACCCAAAAATTCATCCTAACAGAATTCCATCCAGCCGTTACCGACCACCAGATGACGCGATAGCCGTGACTATGGTACAGCTAGACATATGCACCACCAGCGTGTTTAAGGTTGATGACAAGTGTCCATGAAATGCAGGACATATTAACAGAAATCCCCAGATCGACGAGTCCATACATGTGCGTCCACATCCCAGTCCCGCACACATGAAGGATGTGTAATGGGTACTGTCGAGGGTTGCAGCCATGGGATCTTGGGTATGCAGAAATGGGGCTCGGTGTTGTTTGGCAGATAATCCGTTGTCCCGCCCCGTGGGAGGGATGTGGTTGTAGCACATGACCTACTCCTCACTAATAATGCAAAGCATCCACCGGATAATGCTAAATGCAGGTGTGGAATGTGTACAGGCCATAACAGTGTCCAGTAGGCAATTCCCATGGATGGACAAGCCTACGACCAGGATGGCACCCATACCTGCAAGCCCGGTGGAATTACACAGCTGCAGTAAGGCATAACACAGGAAATGCAGATGGCAACTACAGTAGACACTCCCCATAGAAATCCAGACTGCCGTGCGAATACCGGCGTACACAGCACTCAATCTGCCGGCAACAACATGGGGATTACTCGCTGCCATACTGCGGAACAAATGGGTGACCTGTGGAACACATACTAATGGCACACCAACAACATCAACTAGGAAGGTCATAGGATGTTTAAACACTGGCGTTCCTGCTTATAAAGAACATCCTTCAATGAATTAATAGGTTCTACATGTTCTGGCTGTGTTATATTGACAATACAGTGGCGTATATGTCCTACTGGGACTTCTGAGGATTACTTAAAGCAGTTGCCAACCTGCAGCATTAGATTAACACCATTTGGATTAATTGTAGTAAAACATGGGTTCATAGCACTACATAATATGGGTAGTCAAACACACATCCGCAATTGGGGAACATACAGCAGCAGTCAAAACCACTGGCCAGATGGACACAGTCCAACATGTTCTACACTTTACATATGCACATTTGTGTCCATTGTAGGACCCAAAAATGTATCCGTACGCAATGTCAACTGGCTGCGATCGAGAGACCCAGATGAAGTGACAGCCATGACTACGGCACAGCTACATATATGCACCACCAAGGTTGATGACAACTGTCCATGAAATGAAGGACATATGAACAGAAATCCCCAGATTGTCGAGTCCATAGAAGTGCGTCCACATCCCATTCCCGCACACATGGAGGATGTGCAATGGGTACCATCGAGGGTTGCAGCCATGGGATCGTGGGTATGCAGAAATGGGTCTCGGCATTAATTGGCAGATGATCCGTTGTCCCGCCCCGTGTGAGGGATGTGGGTATAGCATATGCGTTACTCCGCACTAATAATGCAAATCATCCACCGGAGAATGCAAAATGCAGCTGTGAAATGTGTACAGCCCTATACCAGTGTCCATTAGGCAGTTCCCATGGATGGACAAACGTACGGCCAAGATGGCACCCATAACTGCAAACCTGGTGGAATCACACAGCTGTAGTAAGGCATAACACAGGGAATACAGATAGGGACTACAGTAGAGACTCCACATACAAAGTCAGACCACCGTGCGAATACCGGCGTACACAGCACTCAATCTGCCAGAAAGAGAATGGGGATCACTCGCTTCCATACCGCGGAACAAATGGGCGACCTGCGGAACACATACTAATGGCACACCAACAACGTCAACTAGGAAGGTTATAGGATGGTTAAGCTATAGCGTACCCACATATAAAGAACATCCTTCAATGAATTAATAGGACCTACATGTTTTGGTCGTGTTAATTTGACAATACAGAGGCGGGAATGTCCTAATGGGACATCTGCGGATTAGTTAAAGCAATTGTTAGCCTGCATCATTGGAATTACACCATTTGGGTTCACTGTAGAAAAACCCGGTTTACGTAGCACTACATAATATGGGTACTCAAACAGACATCCGTGATTGCTGAACATACAGCAGCAGTCAAACCCACTGGCCAGATGGACACAGTCCAACTAGTTCTACACTTTACATATGCACATTGGTGTCCATTGTAGGACCCAGAAATGTATCCGTACGCACTGTCAACCTGCTGCGATCGGGAGACCCAGATGAAGTGACAGCCGTGACTACGGTACAGCTACATATATGCACCACCAGCGTGTCCAAGGTTGATGACAACTGTCCATGAAATGCAGGACATATGAACAGAAATCCCCAGATTGTCGAGTCCATAGAAGTGCGTCCACATCCCATTCCCGCACACATGAAGGATGTGCAATGGGTACCGTCGAGGGTTGCAGACATGGGATCGTGGGTATGCAGAAATGCGGCTCGGTGTTGATTGGCAGATAATCCATCGTCCCGCCCCGTGGGAGGGATGAGGGTATAGCACATGCGTTACTCCCCACTAATAATGCAAATCATCCACCGGAGAATGCTAAATGCAGCTGTGAAATGTGTACAGCTCTATACCAGTGTCCAGTAGGCAATTCCCATGGACGGACAAACGTACGACCAAGATGGTCATCCATAACTGCAAACCCGTTGTAATTCCACAGCTGCAGTAAGGCATAACACAGAAAATACAGATAGGGACCACAGTACACACCCCCCATACAAAGCCAGACTGACGTGCGAATACCGGCGTAGACAGCACTCAATCTGCCAGCAAGAAAATGGGGATCACTCGCTTCCATACTGCGGAACAAATGGGCGATCTGTGGAACACATAGTAATGGCACACCAACAACGTCAACTAGGAAGGTTATAGGATGGTTAAGCTATGGCGTACCCACATATAAAGAACATCCTTCAATGAATTAATAGGATCCACATGTTATGGTGGTGTTATTATGACAATACAGTGGCGGATATTTCCTATTGTGACTTCTGAGGATTATGTAAAGCAGTTGCTAACCTGCATCTGTGGATGTACACCATTCGGTTTCAGGTTTGAAAGACCTGGATGTCGTAGCACTACATAATATGTGTAGTCAAACACACATCTGCGATTGGGGAACATACAGCAGCAGTCAAACCCACTGGCCAGATGGACACAGTGCAACAGGTTCTACACTTTACATATGCACATCGGTGTCCATTGTAGGACCCAAAAATTTAACCCTATGCAATATAAAAGTGATGGAGGAAGTGATGCTGAAGGCGTAACAGCCATGACTACGGCACAGTTAGACATATGCACCACCAGCGTGTTTAAGGTTGATGACAGGTGTCCATGAAATGCAGGACATATGAGCAGAAATACCCATATGGCCGAGTCCATAGAAGTGCGTCCACATCTCAGTCCTGCACACATGAAGAATGTATAATGGGTACTGTCGAGGGCTGCAGCCATGGGATCGTGGGTATGCAGAAATGGGGCTCGGTGTTGTTTGGCAGATAATCCATTGTCCCGCCCCGTGGGAGGGATGTGGGTATAGCACATGCCTTACCCCCCACCAATAATGAAAATCATCCACCGCAAAATGCTAAATGTAGCTGTGAAATGGGTACAGCCCTATACCAGTGTCCAGTAGGCATTTCCCAAGGATGGACAAACGTACGACCAAGATGGCACCCATAACTGCAAACCTGGTGGAATTACACAGCTGTAGTAAGGCATAGCACAAGGAATACAGATAGGGACTACAGTAGAGACTCCACATACAAAGTCAGACTGCCGTGTGAATACCGGCATACACAGCACTCAATCTGCCAGCAAGAAAATGGGGATCACTCGCTACCATACTGCGGAACACATGGGCGACCTGCGGAACACATACTAATGGCACACCAACAACGTCAACTAGGAAAGTCATAGGATCCTTAAACTATGGCGTTCACGCATATAAAGAACATCCTTCAATGAATTATTAGGATCTACATGTTTTGGTTGTGTCATTTTGACAATACAGTGGCGGAAATTTCCTAATGGGACATCTGAGGATTAGTTAAAGCATTTCCTAGCCTGCATCATTGGATTTACACCATCCGGTTTCAGTTTAGAATAACCTGGTTAACGTAGCACTACATAATATGGGCAGCAAGCAGACATCCACGATTGGGGAACATACAGCAGCAGTCAAACCCACTGGCCAGATGGACACACTCCAACAAGGTCTACACTGTACATATGCACAATGGTGTTCATAGTAGGACCCCAAAGATTCATCGTTACGCAATGTCAACCAGCTGCGATCGAGAGACCCAGAAGAACTGACAGCCGTGACTACGGTACAGCCAGACATATGCACCCCCAGCGTGTTCAAGGTTGATGACAACTGTCCACGGAATGCAGGACATATGAACAGACATTCCCAGATTTTAGAGTCCATAGAGGTGTGTCCACATCCCATTCCCGCACACATGACGGATGTGTAATGGGTACCATCGAGGGTTGCAGCCATGGGATCCTGGGTATGCAGAAACGGGGCTCGGTGTTGTTTGGCAGATAATACATTGTCCCGCACCGTGGGAGGGATGTGGGAGTAGCACGTGCCTTACTCCCCACTAATTGTGCAAAGCATCCACCGGCTAATGCTAAATGCAGGTGTGAAATGTGTACTGCTCCATACCAGTGTCCAGTAGGCAATCGCTAGGGATGGACAAGCGTAGGACCAAGATGGCACCCATAACTGCAAACCTGGTGGAATCACACAGCTGCAGTGAGGCATAACACAGGAAATACAGATAGGGACTACAGTAGATACTCCCCATACAAAGCCAGACCGCTGTGCACAGTGTACACAGCACTCAATCTGCCAGCACCAAAATGGGGATCACATGCTTCCATACCGCAGAACAAATGGGTGACCTGTGGAACACATACCAATGGCACAATATCAATGTCAGCTAGGAAAGTCATACGATGGTCAAACTATGGCGTTCCCACCTATGAAGAACATCCTTCAGTGAATTAATAGGATAAATGTCAACTGACCATGGAATACACCTAATCAACATCAAGGACCCGCTGGCACCTTATGGCACACAAACCAAGTCACACATAGGTAGATGAAACAGTCAACGTAGACATTGTCCACGACAGGTCACATATGGTATACAAAGGTTACGTCATACACATGTAAGCGCTTTCACCCGTAGGCTCCGTGAGACTTACACATAACATAGAAGCATCCAGGCTTTAAATATCCCTCCTTACACTTCCATTTGTTACTTTCTCAGCAAACAATGAACATGTAACCACAGCATAGAAAGCACAGACGCAATGTTAACTACACACACATATATTAACATCTCAGAAAGCATCCTATTAACACATGTATTACATGATATTGTACTATGCCGAATACTCATCAATCAAAGATCTAACAATATATATAGAAGATATGCATATCATATCACTGTAATACAGTGGTACAGAACTGAAAGAGTGGACAAATGTGTGTTAACTCTACATCTGTACCTAAACTACATTCCTGTTACGGGGGTTTAATCCACCTGCTTCTCAAAAGAGGCCTCATCAGTGTTCCATCGGTCAGCCCTGGTGTGTGGCCAACCCTCCACCTAATAATCCATCTAAATCCACATTCTACAGCATACGTAATGAGGTCCCCCCTCTGGTATTATAACCTAGACGTCATAAAACACCGAATGTATTCGTATGCCTTGTGATGTGCTCATAGCCGGCCATAGGCATACGCCAATCCTGCGGCTGCCCAGGGCGCCGCACTAGTAGGGCCACCTGTCTAGTAGGTGTGTCATGTAGGTATACCAAGATGGGGGCACCATGTGTTGTGGTGGTGGGCGCCATGGAGCCCTACAGCCTAGGGCAGCAGTTGATCTAAGGCCGCTGCCGTTGGAGGGGTAGTACGGTCTGCAGGTATGTGCAGACGTGCACATGAAACAGCGGTCCACAAGGATTACCCATAGTGGTGACACCTGCACAGATGGCTATAGCGGGACACACACACGGCCATGCATACAGCACAGCTAGACATACACACACCATAAATAGGCAATTACACACAAGGTGTATGGCGTGTACGGGTACAGTGTCAGTACAGCAAGGATAGCTTTCTGCTACGATATCCAGCAGATGTCTTTAGGGTGTTCTGGACTACGGACGGTGCATGAACAATGTGTGGATATGCAACGTACCACAGTTCTATGTGTCAGCCGTGCAAATATGCGATACATGGGAAAGATAGCTGTCCATGCAAGAGCAGCACTACGGGCACAACATAGGTACGTAGATATACAATGACAGAGATACAGACGGACACATGTGGCAAGCCCGTGAGTGTAATGTACACAGCACCACCCAACCACACCATAGCAGGGTGCACGTGGAGAACACGCTACGGAGGTCGCCAACCACAGCAGGCACACAAGCAGTACACGAGCTGCATCTCACCATCCACAAACACAGGGATGGTGGCAGGATATGAGTGTTCTGCGGAAACCTTAAAGCCATACCCTATGAACCCATGCAGCTGGGAGCATGGACACAAACACACATGTGGCAGGCATGGTGATTGACCACACCCCCACATACCCAACTGCACAAAAGTATGACACAGGTATGGAATGCGCTACGTGGACCACCGAACACACCACCGTCAGAGGCACATGTACAGGTGGGTGACAACATCCGTAAAGGAATGGCCGCTGATAGCCAAGGTATGTGTTGCGAAGCATCTAAAAGCATGTTCATCTGCAGAGGCAGCTGGAAAAACACACACACAGGGAAGGGCTGAGAATCAAACCTACGCCTACCTACATGAACTCACTACAGCATGAAGCATTTACAGAACGCGCTACCGAGATTACTGAGCACAGCGCTGTCAGAGGCATACTTCTAGGCGGGTGACATCACCCGTAAGAGAATAGCTGGCAATAGCCAAGGTATGTGTTGCGAAGCGTCTAAAAGCATGTTCATCTGCAGAGGCAGCTGGAAACACACACACACACACACACACACAGGGAAGGGCCGGGAGTCGAACCTATGCCTACCTACATGAACTCACTACAGCATGAAGCATTTACAGAACGCGCTACCGAGATTACTGAGCACAGTGCTGTCAGAGGTATACTTCTAGGCGGGTGACATCACCCGTAAGTGAATAGCTGGCAATAGGCAAGGTATGTGTTGTGAAGCGTCTAAAAGCATGTTCATCTGCAGAGGCAGCTGGAAACACACACACACACACACACACACACACACACACACACACACACACACACACACACACAGGGAAGGGCCGGGAGCGAACCTACGCCTACCTACATGAACTCACTACAGCATGAAGCATTTACAGAACGCGCTACCGAGATTACTGAGCACAGCGCTGTCAGAGGCATACTTCTAGGCGGGTGACATCACCCGTAAGAGAATAGCCGGCAATAGCCAAGGTATGTGTTGCAAAGCATCTAAAAGCATGTTCATCTGCAGAGGCAGCTGGAAACACACACACACACACAGGGAAGGGACGGGAGTCGAACCTACGCCTACCTACATGAACTCACTACAGCATGAAGCATTTACAGAATGCGCTACCGAGATTACTGAGCACAGCGCTGTCAGAGGCATACTTCTAGGCAGGTGACATCACCCGTAAGATAATAGCTGGCAATAGCCAAGGTATGTGTTGCGAAGCGTCTAAAAGCATGTTCATCTGCAGAGGCAGCTGGAAACACACACACACACACACACACACACACACACACACACACACACAGGGAAGGGCCGGGAGCGAACCGGGCCTACCTACATGAACTCACTACAGCATGAAGCATTTACAGAATGCGCTACCAAGATTACTGAGCAGAGCCCTGTCAGAGGCATACTTCTAGGCGGGTGACATCACCCGTAAGTGAATAGCCGGCAATAGCCAAGGTATGTGTTGCGAAGCGTCTAAAAGCATGTTCATCTGCAGAGGCAGCTGGAAACACACACACACAGGGAAGGGCCGGGAGTCGAACCTACGCCTACCTACATGAACTCACTACAGCATGAAGCATTTACAGAACGCTACCGAGATTACTGAGCACAGCGCTGTCAGAGGCATACTTCTAGGCGGGTGACATCACCCGTAAGAGAATAGCTGGCAATAGCCAAGGTATGTGTTGCGTCTAAAAGCATGTTTATCTGCAGAGGCAGCTGGAAACACACACACAGGGAAGGGCCGGGAGTCGAACCTACGCCTACCTACATGAACTCACTACAGCATGAAGCATTTACGGAATGCGCTACCAAGATTACTGAGCACAGTGCTGTCAGAGGCATACTTCTAGGCGGGTGACATCACCCGTAAGAGAATAGCTGGCAATAGCCAAGGTATGTGTTGCGAAGCGTCTAAAAGCATGTTCATCTGCAGAGGCAGCTGGAAACACACACACACACACACACACACACACACACACAGGAAAGGGCCGAGTCGAACCTACGCCTACCTACATGAACTCACTACAGCATGCAGCATTTACAGAATGCGCTACCGGGTTTACTGAGCACAGCACTGTCAGGAGGCATACCCCTAGGTGGGTGGTATCATCTGCAGAGGCAATGCGGCCGATAGGGAATGAAGACAGAGTGCGCAGTCACACAGCCTATTACCATCCCAAGGTGGCCGTACAGTAACACGGTAGTGCTGCAGTCGGAATACCAAATAACTACGGAGCAGTACATCACGACATGAATACGGGATGCACCACATGACAGTATACCCTATGAGAGGGCATCCGGCGTGCAGGATGTAGGCAGCCAATGTGGCATGACAGCCACATATGAGTCACCTGGATGGTCACCATGGCTATGCAGGATGTCATTGGCCATGGCTACACGCCTAGTAGCAGACATCGGTGCCGACTGTCGTGTGTACCCCCGACAGGTGTACTGGCCATGCCTCTCACACCTAGCGGTTGCAAAGGGGAGACAGACATGCTCACGGGGTATCAACGCAGTCGGCCGCGGTGTGCACTGTACTGTGTGCCCATCTACATAGCTGCTCACTGGGCATGCTCAGACACTTAGAATCGGTGCAGTGCAGACATGCATACACATGGGGCGACGGCATGGGAGGCAGACTGTGGACCGTCATGTGTGTCCAGCCACACAACAGCAACCCGGCCATGCCACAGACGTGGCAGTTGCGAAGGGGAAACAGGCATGCACCCGGGGTATCAATGCAGTCGGGCGCGGTGTGCACTGTACTGTGTGTCCATCTACACAGCTGCGTACTGGACATGCTCAGACACTTAGAATCGGCACAGTGCAGACATGCATACACATGGGGCGACGGCATGGGAGGCAGACTGTGGACTGTCGTGTGTGTCCAGCCACACAACAGCAACCCGGCCATGCCACAGACGTGGCAGTTGCGAAGGGGAAACAGGCATGCACCCGGTGTATCAATGCAGTTGGGCACGGTGTGCACTGTACTGTGTGCCCATCTACACAGCTGCGTACTGGGCATGCTCAGACACTTACAATCGGCACAGTGCAGACATGCATACACATGGGGCTACGGCATGGGGGGCAGACTGTGGACCGTCGTGTGTGTCCAGCCACACAACAGCTACCCGGCCATGCTCACACACGTAGTATGTGCTACGCGCCGTCCGGCATGCAGACGGAGTGCACACACCACAAGTCACGGCCAGGTAAACCCGTACACACACACAGGGTGGACACACATGCAGTCACACGTACACACACAGATGACAGCACAGGCGCCACGGGTGCAGGCTGAACATGTACACACCGAAGTGAACACTGTAGCTGCTATGCCAGCACCATGTCATCGGTGAAGCAGTATGCCTCACGGTCCAGAAACTGCATGTGACATATGTCCAGAAGACTATGTGGCGGTGTATGTCCGTCGTGCAGAGTACACATGTACTATCAATGATCCCACAGGTGTGATGTAGTCCACCCGTACCGGTATACATGGACAGGCGTGCTCCACACATGCCATGGGCCTGACACAGGTATGACACATGACTGCAGCTGTACCACAGTGAAACAATGTCCGGATATGTCACATATGTGGTTTCCAGGCTGTGTGCATGGACTGCACGCAGGACACATACGAAGCCTGTGATGTACCACATGCATGGCACAGGTGTACATGGTAATACACACACGAAGGGAAGGCGGACACATGTCTGTGGTATGCACCCCCTACAGGGTGTGGCGGTGTTCACAGGGACGCATACCCTTGTATAGTTTGCCTGTGACAGCTGTGATACCAAAGCACAGTCCATGTACCATGCATGTTGACATACATGTCACAACATAGCAATGCATACACACATGGCAACAGGGGATACATGTGACACGTGTACTGTGCATGGTGCAGCCATGCAGGGGCGGTGTCTGGTGTCCGTAACACAGTTGCAACCCCCTCCCACATGCATACCCATCATGGGGCCGTCATATGGTGGCATAGTAACAGCACGCATGGCAGTCTGTGTGTACACCATTTGTTTAAACACCTGTCCACATGCATGTGTGCAGGTGCTGGTCACAGGTGTGTCACACACCATCCTACACTGCCATATGCATACAGACCGCTATGTCGCCTTTACATGACAGCTGCCATGATGCATACCCATCGGCCATGCAGGTTCAACCATATGTCACATTGCCACTGTAACCCCTACCACCACCCAAGTGCAGATATTGGCACAGCTGCCAGATACAGTGGTAGTACGCAGGATGCACCACATACCGCTGCACGCCTGCACAAATCCCATGTAGTGGGTGTGGCATTCCTAGCACCAACATGTGTGCAGGAACGTGTGCCCATGTATGCCACAGATCGGGAACTATGTGCCACGTGCCACACATCACTGAACACCATGGTAGAGCTCTGTACCTACCTCAGTGTGGGGTGCACCGATGTGGATGGTGTAGTACATGCAACACGTCATCCCTCCGTGTAGACATGTGTGGCCACCACCATGTCAGTGTGTCGACGTGTGTATGTCTGCTGCCTGTTGAGAGGGTGTATGCAGATATCATGTTGTGACTGGACACTGACCACACAGGGTGACCATCCCGTAGTGGTGCTGCATTGTACAGCCCTGTCATTTCCATACCTGTGAGCCTTACTGGCCACCTGTGCAAGACCACCCCCTGTGACATGGCGCGTCGGTGCATTGTCTTGTGAGGGTGCCGACCACACAGACAGGTGTCCCCATCTGCACACAATGGTGTGTGTGCCATAGAGGTGTCGCCCAGCGAATGAATACTCCTATACCAGCACAGCATCTGACTGTCGAACACTGTGCACCACAGCTGACAGGTGACACCTGTGGTCAGTAGCCAGCACACTGTGTACGACACCTGCAGAATGTCACCATACCTGTACTGTGTCATGCCATGTATGTGATGTCTCTGTCCACACGTAGCCTGTGGCAATCGACCACAGGCGTCAGATTACAATATGTAAACTATGGCGTTCCCACCTATAAAGAAAACATGCTTCAATGAATGCACATAGGGATCAACATGTTCTGGTGGTGTTATATGTTGAAAATACAGTGACGGATATTTCTACTATTGGGATGCCTGAGGTTAATTTAAAGCAGTTGCTAACCTGCATCTTTGGATGTACACCATTTGTTCCCAGTTCTAAAACACCTGGTTTTACGTGGCACCACGTAGTATGGGTAGTCAAACAGACATCCAGCGATTGGGGAACATACAGCAGCAGTCAAAACCACTGGCCAGTTGGACACAGTCCAGCAACATCTAACTTTACATATGCACATTGGTGTCCATTGTGGACCCAAAAATTCATCTAACAGAATTCCATCCAGCCGTTACCGACCACCAGATGGCCAGCGATAGGCGTGACTATGGTACAGCTAGACATATGCACCACCAAGCGTGTTTAAGGTTGATGACAAGTGTCCATGAAATGCAGGACATATTAACAGAAATCCCCAGATCGCGAGTCCATACGTAATGCGTCCACATCCCAGTCCGCACATGAAGGATGTGTAATGGGTACTGTCGAGGGTTGCAGCCATGGGATCTTGGGTATGCAGAAATGGGGCTCGGTGTTGTTTGGCAGATAATCCGTTGTCCCGCCCGTGGAGGGATGTGGTTGCAGCATGACCTACTCCTCACTAATAATGCAAAGCATCCACGGATAATGCTAAATGCAGGTGTGGAATGTGTACAGGCCATAACAGTGTCCAGTAGGCAATTCCCATGGATGGACAAGCCTACGACCAGGATGGCACCCATACCTGCAAGCCCGGTGGAATTACACAGCTGCAGTAAGGCATAACACAGGAAATGCAGATGGCAACTACAGTAGACACTCCCCATAGAAAACCCGACTGCCTGGGGAATACCGGCATACACAGCACTCAATCTGCTGGCAACAACATGGGGATTACTCGCTGCCATACTGCGGAACAAATGGGTGACCTGTGGAACACATACTAATGGCACACCAACAACATCAACTAGGAAGGTCATAGGATGTTTAAACACTGTTCATGCTTATAAAGAACATCCTTCAATGAATTAATAGGTTCTACATGTTCTGGCTGTGTTATATTGACAATACAGTGGCGTATATGTCCTACTGGGACTTCTGAGGATTACTTAAAGCAGTTGCCAACCTGCAGCATTAGATTAACACCATTTGGATTAATTGTAGTAAAACATGGGTTCATAGCACTACATAATATGGGTAGTGAAACACACATCCGCGATTGGGAACATACAGCAGCAGTCAAAACCACTGGCCAGATGGACACAGTCCAACATGTTCTACACTTTACATATGCACATTTGTGTCCATTGTAGGACCCAAAAATGTATCCGTACGCAATGTCAACTGGCTGCGATCGAGAGACCCAGATGAAGTGACAGCCATGACTACGGCACAGCTACATATATGCACCACCAAGGTTGATGACAACTGTCCATGAAATGAAGGACATATGAACAGAAATCCCCAGATTGTCGAGTCCATAGAAGTGCGTCCACATCCCATTCCCGCACACATGGAGGATGTGCAATGGGTACCATCGAGGGTTGCAGCCATGGGATCGTGGGTATGCAGAAATGGGTCTCGGCATTAATTGGCAGATGATCCGTTGTCCCGCCCCGTGTGAGGGATGTGGGTATAGCATATGCGTTACTCCGCACTAATAATGCAAATCATCCACCGGAGAATGCAAAATGCAGCTGTGAAATGTGTACAGCCCTATACCAGTGTCCATTAGGCAGTTCCATGGATGGACAAGCGTGCGGCCAAGATGGCACCCATAACTGCAAACCTGGTGGAATCACACAGCTGTAGTAAGGCATAACACAGGGAATACAGATAGGGACTACAGTAGAGACTCCACATACAAAGTCAGACCACCGTGCGAATACCGGGCGTACACAGCACTCAATCTGCCAGAAAGAGAATGGGGATCACTCGCTTCCATACCGCTGGAACAAATGGGCGACCTGGAACACATACTAATGGCACACCAACAACGTCAACTAGGAAGGTTATAGGATGGTTAAGCTATAAGCGTACCCACATATAAAGAACATCCTTCAATGAATTAATAGGACCTACATGTTTTGGTGGGTGTTAATTTGACAATACAGAGGCGGGAATGTCCTAATGGGACATCTGCGGATTAGTTAAAGCAATTGTTAGCCTGCATCATTGGAATTACACCATTTGGGTTCACTGTAGAAAAACCCGGTTCACGTAGCACTACATAATATGGGTACTCAAACAGACATCCGTGATTGCTGAACATACAGCAGCAGTCAAACCCACTGGCCAGATGGACACAGTCCAACTAGTTCTACACTTTACATATGCACATTGGTGTCCATTGTAGGACCCAGAAATGTATCCGTACGCACTGTCAACCTGCTGCGATCGGAGACCCAGATGAAGTGACAGCCGTGACTACGGTACAGCTACATATATGCACCACCAGCGTGTCCAAGGTTGATGACAACTGTCCATGAAATGCAGGACATATGAACAGAAATCCCCAGATTGTCGAGTCCATAGAAGTGCGTCCACATCCCATTCCCGCACACATGAAGGATGTGCAATGGGTACCGTCGAGGGTTGCAGACATGGGATCGTGGGTATGCAGAAATGCGTCGGTGTTGATTGGCAGATAATCCATCGTCCCGCCCGTGGGAGGATGAGGGTATAACACATCGTTACTCCCCACTAATAATGCAAATCATCCACGGAGAATGCTAAATGCAGCTGTGAAATGTGTACAGCTCTATACCAGTGTCCAGTAGGCAATTCCATGGACGGACAAGCGACGACCAAGATGGTCATCCATAACTGCAAACCCGGTGTAATTCCACAGCTGCAGTAAGGCATAACACAGAAAATACAGATAGGGACCACAGTACACACCCCCCCATACAAAGCCAGACTGGCGTGCGAATACCGGCGTAGACAGCACTCAATCTGCCAGCAAGAAAATGGGGATCACTCGCTTCCATACTGCGGAACAAATGGGCGATCTGTGGAACACATAGTAATGGCACACCAACAACGTCAACTAGGAAGGTTATAGGATGGTTAAGCTATGGCGTACCCACATATAAAGAACATCCTTCAATGAATTAATAGGATCCACATGTTATGGTGGTGTTATTATGACAATACAGTGGCGGATATTTCCTATTGTGACTTCTGAGGATTATGTAAAGCAGTTGCTAACCTGCATCTGTGGATGTACACCATTCGGTTTCAGGTTTGAAAGACCTGGATGTCGTAGCACTACATAATATGTGTAGTCAAACACACATCTGCGATTGGGGAACATACAGCAGCAGTCAAACCCACTGGCCAGATGGACACAGTGCAACAGGTTCTACACTTTACATATGCACATCGGTGTCCATTGTAGGACCCAAAAATTTAACCCTATGCAATATAAAAGTGATGGAGGAAGTGATGCTGAAGGCGTAACAGCCATGACTACGGCACAGTTAGACATATGCACCACCAGCGTGTTTAAGGTTGATGACAGGTGTCCATGAAATGCAGGACATATGAGCAGAAATACCCATATGGCGAGTCCATAGAAGTCGTCCACATCTCAGTCCTGCACACATGAAGAATGTATAATGGGTACTGTCGAGGGCTGCAGCCATGGGATCGTGGGTATGCAGAAATGGGGCTCGGTGTTGTTTGGCAGATAATCCATTGTCCCGCCCCGTGGGAGGATGTGGGTATAGCACATGCCTTACCCCCACCAATAATGAAAATCATCCACCGCAAAATGCTAAATGTAGCTGTGAAATGGGTACAGCCCTATACCAGTGTCCAGTAGGCATTTCCCAAGGATGGACAAGCGTCACGACCAAGATGGCACCCATAACTGCAAACCTGGTGGAATTACACAGCTGTAGTAAGGCATAGCACAAGGAATACAGATAGGGACTACAGTAGAGACTCCACATACAAAGTCAGACTGCCGTGTGAATACCGCATACACAGCACTCAATCTGCCAGCAAGAAAATGGGGATCACTCGCTACCATACTGCGGAACACATGGGCGACCTGCGGAACACATACTAATGGCACACCAACAACGCTAACTAGGAAAGTCATAGGATCCTTAAACTATGGCGTTCACGCATATAAAGAACATCCTTCAATGAATTATTAGGATCTACATGTTTTGGTTGTGTCATTTTGACAATACAGTGGCGGAAATTTCCTAATGGGACATCTGAGGATTAGTTAAAGCATTTCCTAGCCTGCATCATTGGATTTACACCATCCGGTTTCAGTTTAGAATAACCTGGTTAACGTAGCACTACATAATATGGGCAGCAAGCAGACATCCACGATTGGGGAACATACAGCAGCAGTCAAACCCACTGGCCAGATGGACACACTCCAACAAGGTCTACACTGTACATATGCACAATGGTGTTCATAGTAGGACCCCAAAGATTCATCGTTACGCAATGTCAACCAGCTGCGATCGAGAGACCCAGAAGAACTGACAGCCGTGACTACGGTACAGCCAGACATATGCACCCCCAGCGTGTTCAAGGTTGATGACAACTGTCCACGGAATGCAGGACATATGAACAGACATTCCCAGATTTTAGAGTCCATAGAGGTGTGTCCACATCCCATTCCCGCACACATGACGGATGTGTAATGGGTACCATCGAGGGTTGCAGCCATGGGATCCTGGGTATGCAGAAACGGGGCTCGGTGTTGTTTGGCAGATAATACATTGTCCCGCACCTGGGAGGGATGTGGGAGTAGCGTGCCTTACTCCCCACTAATTGTGCAAAGCATCCACCGGCTAATGCTAAATGCAGGTGTGAAATGTGTACTGCTCCATACCAGTGTCCAGTAGGCAATCGCTAGGGATGGACAAGCGTAGGACCAAGATGGCACCCATAACTGCAAACCTGGTGGAATCACACAGCTGCAGTGAGGCATAACACAGGAAATACAGATAGGGACTACAGTAGATACTCCCCATACAAAGCCAGACCGCTGTGCGAATACCGGCGTACACAGCACTCAATCTGCCAGCACCAAAATGGGGATCACACGCTTCCATACCGCAGAACAAATGGGTGACCTGTGGAACACATACCAATGGCACAATATCAATGTCAGCTAGGAAAGTCATACGATGGTCAAACTATGGCGTTCCCACCTATGAAGAACATCCTTCAGTGAATTAATAGGATAAATGTCAACTGACCATGGAATACACCTAATCAACATCAAGGACCCGCTGGCACCTTATGGCACACAAACCAAGTCACACATAGGTAGATGAAACAGTCAACGTAGACATTGTCCACGACAGGTCACATATGGTATACAAAGGTTACGTCATACACATGTAAGCGCTTTCACCGTAGGCTGCGTGAGACTTACACATAACATAGAAGCATCCAGGCTTTAAATATCCCCCCTTACACTTCCATTTGTTACTTTCTCAGCAAACAATGAACATGTAACCACAGCATAGAAAGCACAGACGCAATGTTAACTACACACACATATATTAACATCTCAGAAAGCATCCTATTAACACATGTATTACATGATATTGTACTATGCGAATACTCATCAATCAAAGATCTAACAATATATATAGAAGATATGCATATCATATCACTGTAATACAGTGGTACAGAACTGAAAGAGTGGACAAATGTGTGTTAACTCTACATCTGTACCTAAACTACATTCCTGTTACGGGGTTTAATCCACCTGCTTCTCAAAAGAGGCCTCATCAGTGTTCCATCGGTCAGCCCTGGTGTGTGGCCAACCCTCCACCTAATAATCCATCTAAATCCACATTCTACAGCATACGTAATGAGGTCCCCCCTCTGGTATTATAACCTAGACGTCATAAAACACCGAATGTATTCGTATGCCTTGTGATGTGCTCATAGCCGGCCATAGGCATACGCCAATCCTGCGGCTGCCCAGGGCGCCGCACTAGTAGGGCCACCTGTCTAGTAGGTGTGTCATGTAGGTATACCAAGATGGGGCACCATGTGTTGTGGTGGTGCCATGGAGCCCTACAGCCTAGGGCAGCAGTTGATCTAAGGCCGCTGCCGTTGGAGGGGTAGTACGGTCTGCAGGTATGTGCAGACGTGCACATGAAACAGCGGTCCACAAGGATTACCCATAGTGGTGTCACCTGCACAGATGGCTATAGCGCGACAGCCACACGGCCATGCATACAGCACAGCTAGACATACACACACCATAAATAGGCAATTACACACAAGGTGTATGGCGTGTACGGGTACAGTGTCAGTACAGCAAGGATAGCTTTCTGCTACGATATCCAGCAGATGTCTTTAGGGTGTTCTGGACTACGGACGGTGCATGAACAATGTGTGGATATGCAACGTACCACAGTTCTATGTGTCAGCCGTGCAAATATGCGATACATGGGAAAGATAGCTGTCCATGCAAGAGCAGCACTACGGGCACAACATAGGTACGTAGATATACAATGACAGAGATACAGACGGACACATGTGGCAAGCCCGTGAGTGTAATGTACACAGCACCACCCAACCACACCATAGCAGGGTGCGTGGAGAACACGCTACGGAGGTCGCCAACCACAGCAGGCACACAAGCAGTACACGAGCTGCATCTCACCATCCACAAACACAGGGATGGTGGCAGGATATGAGTGTTCTGCGGAAACCTTAAAGCCATACCCTATGAACCCATGCAGCTGGGAGCATGGACACAAACACACATGTGGCAGGCATGGTGATTGACCACACCCCCACATACCCAACTGCACAAAAGTATGACACAGGTATGGAATGCGCTACGTGGACCACCGAACACACCACCGTCAGAGGCACATGTACAGGTGGGTGACAACATCCGTAAAGGAATGGCCGCTGATAGCCAAGGTATGTGTTGCGAAGCATCTAAAAGCATGTTCATCTGCAGAGGCAGCTGGAAAAACACACACACAGGGAAGGGCTGAGAATCAAACCTACGCCTACCTACATGAACTCACTACAGCATGAAGCATTTACAGAACGCTACCGAGATTACTGAGCACAGCGCTGTCAGAGGCATACTTCTAGGCGGGTGACATCACCCGTAAGAGAATAGCTGGCAATAGCCATGGTATGTGTTGCGAAGCGTCTATAAGCATGTTCATCTGCAGAGGCTGCTTGTATCACACACACACACACACACAGGGAAGTGCCGGGAGTCGAACCTACGCCTACCTACATGAACTCACTACAGCATGAAGCATTTACAGAATGCGCTACCGAGATTACTGAGCACAGCGCTGTCAGAGGCATACGTCTAGGCGGGTGAAATCACCCGTAAGTGAATAGCTGGCAATAGGCAAGGTATGTGTTGCGAAGCGTCTAAAAGCATGTTCATCTGCAGAGGCAGCTGGAAACACACACACACACACACACACACAGGGAAGGGCCGGGAGTCGAACCTATGCCTACCTACATGAACTCACTACAGCATGAAGCATTTACAGAACGCGCTACCGAGATTACTGAGCACAGTGCTGTCAGAGGTATACTTCTAGGCGGGTGACATCACCCGTAAGTGAATAGCTGGCAATAGGCAAGGTATGTGTTGTGAAGCGTCTAAAAGCATGTTCATCTGCAGCGGCAGCTGGAAACACACACACAAACACACACACACACACACACACACACACACACACACACACACACACACAGGGAAGGGCCGGGAGCGAACCTACGCCTACCTACATGAACTCACTACAGCATGAAGCATTTACAGAACGCGCTACCGAGATTACTGAGCACAGCGCTGTCAGAGGCATACTTCTAGGCGGGTGACATCACCCGTAAGAGAATAGCCGGCAATAGGCAAGGTATGTGTTGCAAAGCATCTAAAAGCATGTTCATCTGCAGAGACAGCTGGAAAAACACACACACACAGGGAAGGGCCGGGAGTCAAACTTACGCCTACCTACATGAACTCACTACAGCATGAAACATTTACAGAATGCGCTACCGAGATTACTGAGCACAGCTCTGTCAGAGGCATACTTCTAGGCGGGTGACATCACCCGAAAGAGAATAGCTGGCAATAGCCAAGGTATGTGTTGCGGCGATCTAAAGCATGTTCATCTGCAGAGGCAGCTGGAAACACACACACACACACACACACACACACACACACACACAGGAAGGGCCGGAGCCCGGGCCTACCTACATGAACTCACTACAGCATGAAGCATTTACAGAATGCGCTACCAAGATTACTGAGCAGAGCCCTGTCAGAGGCATACTTCTAGGCGGGTGACATCACCCGTAAGTGAATAGCCGGCAATAGCCAAGGTATGTGTTGCGAAGCGTCTAAAAGCATGTTCATCTGCAGAGGCAGCTGGAAACACACACACACAGGGAAGGGCCGGGAGTCGAACCTACGCCTACCTACATGAACTCACTACAGCATGAAGCATTTACAGAACGCGCTACCGAGATTACTGAGCACAGCTGTCAGAGGCATACTTCTAGGCGGGTGACATCACCCGTAAGAGAATAGCTGGCAATAGCCAATGTATGTGTTGCGAAGCATGTTCATCTGCAGAGGCAGCTGGAAACACACACACAGGGAAGGGCCGGGAGTCGAACCTACGCCTACCTACATGAACTCACTACAGCATGAAGCATTTACGGAATGCGCTACCAAGATTACTGAGCACAGTGCTGTCAGAGGCATACTTCTAGGCGGGTGACATCACCCGTAAGAGAATAGCTGGCAATAGCCAAGGTATGTGTTGAGCGTCTAAAAGCATGTTCATCTGCAGAGGCAGCTGGAAACACACACACACACACACACACACACACACACACAGGAAAGGGCCGAGAGTCGAACCTACGCCTACCTACATGAACTCACTACAGCATGCAGCATTTACAGAATGCGCTACCGGGTTTACTGAGCACAGCACTGTCAGGAGGCATACCCCTAGGTGGGTGGTATCATCTGCAGAGGCAATGCGGCCGATAGGGAATGAAGACAGAGTGCGCAGTCACACAGCCTATTACCATCCCAAGGTGGCCGTACAGTAACACGGTAGTGCTGCAGTCGGGAATACCAAATAACTACGGAGCAGTACATCACGACATGAATACGGGATGCACCACATGACAGTATACCCTATGAGAGGGCATCCACGGTGCAGGATGTAGGCAGCCAATGTGGCATGACAGCCACATATGAGTCACCTGGATGGTCACCATGGCTATGCAGGATGTCATTGGCCATGGCTACACGCCTAGTAGCAGACATCGGTGCCGACTGTCGTGTGTACCCCCGACAGGTGTACTGGCCATGCCTCTCACACCTAGCGGTTGCAAAGGGGAGACAGACATGCTCACGGGTATCAACGCAGTCGGCCGCGGTGTGCACTGTACTGTGTGCCCATCTACATAGCTGCTCACTGGGCATGCTCAGACACTTAGAATCGGTGCAGTGCAGACATGCATACACATGGGGCGACGGCATGGGAGGCAGACTGTGGACCGTCATGTGTGTCCAGCCACACAACAGCAACCCGGCCATGCCACAGGCCTGGCAGTTGCGAAGAAACAGGCATGCACCCGGGGTATCAATGCAGTCGGGCGCGGTGTGCACTGTACTGTGTGTCCATCTACACAGCTGCGTACTGGACATGCTCAGACACTTAGAATCGGCACAGTGCAGACATGCATACACATGGGGCGACGGCATGGGAGGCAGACTGTGGACTGTCGTGTGTGTCCAGCCACACAACAGCAACCCGGCCATGCCACAGACGTGGCAGTTGCGAAGGGGAAACAGGCATGCACCCGGGGTATCAATGCAGTTAGCGCGGTGTGCACTGTACTGTGTGCCCATCTACACAGCTGCGTACTGGGCATGCTCAGACACTTACAATCGGCACAGTGCAGACATGCATACACATGGGGCTACGGCATGGGGGGCAGACTGTGGACCGTCGTGTGTGTCCAGCCACACAACAGCTACCCGCCATGCTCACACCGTAGTATGTGCTACGCCGTCCGGCATGCAGGCGGAGTGCACACACCACAAGTCACGGCCAGGTTAACCCGTACACACACAGGGTGGACACACATGCAGTCACACGTACACACACAGATGACAGCACAGGCGCCACGGGTGCAGGCTGAACATGTACACACCGAAGTGAACACTGTAGCTGCTATGCCAGCACCATGTCATCGGTGAAGCAGTATGCCTCACGGTCCAGAAACTGCATGTGACATATGTCCAGAAGACTATGTGGCGGTGTATGTCCGTCGTGCAGAGTACACATGTACTATCAATGATCCCACAGGTGTGATGTAGTCCACCCGTACCGGTATACATGGACAGGCGTGCTCCACACATGCCATGGGCCTGACACAGGTATGACACATGACTGCAGCTGTACCACAGTGAAACAATGTCCGGATATGTCACATATGTGGTTTCCAGGCTGTGTGCATGGACTGCACGCAGGACACATACGAAGCCTGTGATGTACCACATGCATGGCACAGGTGTACACGGTAATACACACACGAAGGGAAGGCGGACACATGTCTGTGGTATGCACCCCCTACAGGGTGTGGCGGTGTTCACAGGGACGCATACCCTTGTATAGTTTGCCTGTGACAGCTGTGATACCAAAGCACAGTCCATGTACCATGCATGTTGACATACATGTCACAACATAGCAATGCATACACACATGGCAACAGGGGATACATGTGACACGTGTACTGTGCATGGTGCAGCCATGCAGGGGCGGTGTCTGGTGTCCGTAACACAGTTGCAACCCCCTCCCACATGCATACCCATCATGGGGGCCGTCATATGGTGGCATAGTAACAGCACGCATGGCAGTCTGTGTGTACACCATTTGTTTAAACACCTGTCCACATGCATGTGTGCAGGTGCTGGTCACAGGTGTGTCACACACCATCCTACACTGCCATATGCATACAGACCGCTATGTCGCCTTTACATGACAGCGCTGCCATGATGCATACCCATCGGCCATGCAGGTTCAACCATATGTCACATTGCCACTGTAACCCCTACCACCACCCAAGTGCAGATATTGGCACAGCTGCCAGATACAGTGGTAGTACGCAGGATGCACCACATACCGCTGCACGCCTGCACAAATCCCATGTAGTGGGTGTGGCATTCCTAGCACCAACATGTGTGCAGGAACGTGTGCCCATGTATGCCACAGATCGGGGGAACTATGTGCCACGTGCTACACATCACTGAACACCATGGTAGAGCTCTGTACCTACCTCAGTGTGGGGTGCACCGATGTGGATGGTGTAGTACATGCAACACGTCATCCCTCCGTGTAGACATGTGTGGCCACCACCATGTCAGTGTGTCGACATGTGTGTATGTCTGCTGCCTGTTGAGAGGGTGTATGCAGATATCATGTTGTGACTGGACACTGACCACACAGGGTGACCATCCCGTAGTGGTGCTGCATTGTACAGCCCTGTCATTTCCATACCTGTGAGCCTTACTGGCCACCTGTGCAAGACCACCCCCTGTGACATGGCGTCGGTGCATTGTCTTGTGAGGGTGCCGACCACACAGACAGGTGTCCCCATCTGCACACAATGGTGTGTGTGCCATAGAGGTGTACGCCCCGCGAATGCGGGAATAGTCCTATACCGGTACAGCATCTGACTGTCGAACACTGTGCACCACAGCTGACAGGTGACACCTGTGGTCAGTAGCCAGCACACTGTGTACGACACCTGCAGAATGTCACCATACCTGTACTGTGTCATGCCATGTATGTGATGTCTCTGTCCACCGTAGCCTGTGGCACCGACCACAGGCGTCAGGTGCAGTATATGTGTGGACATGTGCGTCATGTACCGTGTAAGCAATGTTACACTGTATCTGGCTCCGTGCTCTGCAGGTTTATGTCTATGACCTCTCTTCTTGCAATCCCGACTGTCTGTTCTCTACATCAGAAAAGCTCTGCACCTGCTCCCATAGTATTCCCACATAGATAAAGTACATGTATACTAAATGGAGTACTACACTGTCCTAGAAACCCCTTGTGTGCCCACTTCCCTATAGGTGCCTTCTGACCTGGTTACACAGCAAATGCATTAACATCCTCTGGCATGTCGACGGGTCAATTGCTAGCGACCTCTCCTGTTCAGATGGTGAATCTGGGCATCCTGGCCACTGTTACAGGTGCCTCATGGACACGGACAAGCCGCACCTCCCCCAATGAACATAATACATGTGACAGACGCAACTATATAGCCAGACAGGGGGCTTTGCTCTCTCCAACCATGACCGGCAAGACCACGCGGGAGGGGAAGGACACAATGCACACCACATACCCAGTGTCACATGTGACTATCGCAAATGCTGATCAAACACATGAACACACTAAGACATACCTGGAGGCACTGTAGGACATGTCACGAACCTAACGAGCCCTCTGAAGCAGACACACAAGCTACTGCCTCCACAAGACATAGGACATGCAACACATAGTTCTCAACGTCAGTGTGCTAACCTGGCAGAGCCCCAAAGGCGACACACACACTGCCAGACACACCTGTAATGGGTGACGCCATTGCCAGACACACCGACGTCCCACCCACCATACTGAACAAGGGAATGATCACAGTAGGCTGCCTGCCAGCCGCTGGAATATGCCACATAACACACGCACTCAGGTCACTCCGCAGCATGTACAGGTATGACGCGGTCATTGCCCATGCTGGTGTCAATGACTGGTGGCATACCACCCTGGGGTACATTACAGGAGACATAGAGGGCCACTCAGATTGTGTAGCCCAGGCCGGCATGTCCCTGACCCTGGGCAGTATCCCACCCTCATCAAGTATGATGCCACTATACTGGCTCAATGTGGTCACCCTTGATAATGTGGCTGGTTACCGGTGTCAGTCTGAGGGGATCCGGATTCCTCTTACCTGGGATGACATGCTTGGCACGCCACGCCCCTTCGCATGGTATGGCTGGCAGCTGTCACCCCCGGTCTTCAAGGGTTTGGTGAAGGCACCTGCCACCCCCACAGTGCTCACTGCAGGCATGGCTGGAATGATACACCTTCCTCTCTACACTACAAGCCTGGAGAACACACAGGATAATACAGCTCACTGCCAGTGGTCTACGGCCAAGCTGCACACCCTCAAATGCCCTCCTCAGTATGGAGGACATCGATGTCAGTGCTATGACTGAAACATTGGTCAGGGCTGCTGAGAGCACCCCAGCACTGTTGGGTCATACCCCATATCATGCGTTCAGGACCATAACCCGGACATAACACAGAAGGAGGGGGAGTCCCCATTTCCATGACGGATACACACACCTCCATGTTGGCAGAGATGCACGTAGCAGCGGGGAATATCCAGGTGCAATTAACCATGGTTAGGACTGCCCTACAGTTTGTTGCATGCTACAGACCACCCTCCCAAACCCAGGATACCTGCACAGCCATCCTGAAGACACTGGTGAGTGTGAATGCTCTCACAACACCGTCATATTGGGTGACATCAACCACCCATACATAGACCGAGAACATTACCCAGGACACAACACCCTACGCCAGAGGTCCTAGGTGTTCATACACCTGACTGCTGTGGAACACCCATGCACCATACCCACAAGGGGGGGACGTATACCAGTTCTGATCATCACACATGGGGAGGATATGCTCCACACAGGATGCACATCCCTTAATGGTGATGTCAGACCGTATAGTGAATCCACTGGTAATCCGCATTCTGCACCCAACACCGGCCTGGGAGACCAAAGTGACGACCTCTCCACAGCGAACCACACATGTCATACGACCGGTGTGGTACCCTACAAGGCCTCCATGCCAGTGGTAAACACAGGCCACACTGCTGAAACCCTTACAAATGCCTTCTCTGAGCACCCCCAGGGATGTCTGCACCAAGCGATCATGATAACATCAGGACCTTGTCCACCGAAGGCAGGCACATGGTCTGGTGGACCCCAGCCATTGACAAACTGTACAACGACAGTTGGAGCTAGTACATGACAGAGCAATGTCAGTACCAGGGAAGGCATCACTGATTAATACCAGCATTAACATACGATCACACATACAATCATCCAAGGCCGCTTGTGGGAGTGGTACTGCAGAGGACACATAAGACAACCATAGGGCCTTCCTTAGCTGTGGTAGGGACATGGGTGGGAGCACACAGTCATGCCCGGAATTACACCAGAATGGTACAATGATCACTGAACCCACAGACATTGTCAACAAACCAGCGGACATGTTCCATGCATACATCTACCCCCCCCCAAGAGGGGACGTATCCATCCCACCAGAGTCTAGCCTCCCAAACATCTCGTATGCCCAGGAGAGATCTGTTATCTGTTAAGCAGTGAACACAGCACCAATGGGACCAGATGGTGTCCCTGGCTGTGTGCTACACAACCTCATTGAGGCCCTCACCCCACACATAAGGCTGCTGTGTCATCTTAGGCTTACTACGGGCTAGGTCCCCGCTGGATGGCATATGGCAGCTGTGGTCCCACTACACCAGGGTAGTGCTCTTCTGGACTGTAGACATCCCTGCCCTATCAGCTTGACCAGCCTTGTCTGCAAAGCTGTGGGGAGGTCCATACTGGAGCCCATAAGTACAGACAGTGGTGTACAGCCAATACTGGAACATACCCACATCGACCTAGTCAAGGGCAGATCCTGCCTCCCAAACCTGCTCGACCTGTCTGGAGGGGTCACTAAGGCCATTGATGGGGGTACGTCGGTTTGCACAGACTACCATGACCTGGCGGGAGCGTTCAAACAACACTCCATGTGGGACTCATGGAAAGGCTCACCAGCGTACATGTGGAGACATATGTCACACAATGGTTTGCCAACTGGATGGAGGTCACACCACACAGGGTTTGTGTTCCTGGTGCCATGTCAGACTCCAAGCTGGTCTCGAGTGGAGGCCCACAGGGCTCAGTCCTGGGCCCCCTCCTGTTCGGCATTCAACCTTCCAATGTGCATGCAAACATAGGGGGATTGTGGCAGACAAGGTATGCAGATGACTGCACACTGGCCACCATACTCAACACCCCATCAGACACGGACATCCACCTGTGGCCTCATAGAAATGGATAACTGGTGCCAGAGCCATGGCCTGATGCTACATGCCAGGGAAGGTGCAGACCTACCCAGTGGGAAGGACATGTTCGCCCCGACGTACCATGTAGGTGGTAATCCATTGATCATGGTGGACGTGTTCAGGGACATGGGTACCACACCTGTCGGTAACCTCTGTCGACACTCACAATGCCAATGTGGTTGGAAAGACATTCCACTGTGGCCACCTGGTCAGGAAGGAATCACATCCACATCAGGGGAGTTCATTGTACCCCTGTACTCTTCACACATCAGACCAATGATTGCGTACAACGCCACATCTGGGATGTACCTAACCTGACACCTGCAGCACTCGGAAGGACCACAAACATTCCACAACACAGGGATAAAGGTGCTGAGACATGTGTCACACGCTGCCCGACCAAGGGGACTCCGGCTGTATACCTTCCCAGCACGTCTGCTCTGTGGTAATCTGTGCCTGACATACACGGCCATGTCTGACCTGGGTGACATGGACATGTTCCACTTCCTAGGCTCCAAGCAAACACGGGCACAGAAGCAACTGACAGAAACCTCAACACGGACATAAACAGGATGTGCTGGGGGAACAGGGTCAATGCCCAGAGACACCCTACAACATGGAAAGGATTCCCAGCCCATGTGAAGCAGAGCCCCTGACTGACTTTGTCCAAGAGTAATCCTGACGTATGGATGTGTGATCGTAGGTATGCGCCAGGCATCATCTCTGTGTCACTGCTGGACAGAGGGACAGCGGACCGATGGATGTGGTATCCTCATCCTAAGGGGTGGTGACAGCCACACACACTCTGGCTAGGCTTACACATGCCGTAGGACACATAGCCTGGTATGTACCTATGCGCCTATGTACCTATGTAGGGGTCCATGCAGGTTGCGGGTACCTGTGGTATGCTGATATTGCCAGATGTGCCTGTGGGTACCCCACAGCTACACGTGGGGCACTGATAACAGTGCTCCCAGTAGGCACATGCAAGTACACCATAATTGGCATACAGGTTAACTGAACCAACATGGTGCTACACATGTAACCGCCACGCATACCGTGTACACAGATCAATGTATGCTGCACCTGCACTACATGGTATGTCTGCTGCATGATGTCAGTGCACACCCTACGTCACATACGCACCTGTCACCTGTCATACACAACCACTGCAACATACCCATCGCGTACTATGCGGACACAGGTATCACATACACCTCTCACTATCTTGTCCACCCTGTGCATCAGAATATGTTTGCATAACCGTGCACCGATGGTGTGGATCACGGTGCTGTGGCAGAGGCTTCATCATATGCACAGGGTGATATGTGTGCCAGGGACATAGGCTGTACCAATGGATGACATCATGTGTGTGTGTAAGGGCCTGTGCATTTACTGGGCATGACTGTGCAGAATGCATGTGGATGTGGTGGAGCCATACAGTTGTGTCTGCTGTGTGTGGGTATGTGTGTACACAGTTCAGCCATCTGTGATGCCTACACGGGGTATACTTGGCAGCCCCAGACTGTACAGTGCAGGGTGTACGGCTCACTGTGTCCGCCTGCGGCCACGTGACCCGTGCCTGCCTGGAGTCGCACGGGCACTACCGGGTGGAGGTATGGAGTGGCCACTCTCCGATGACACATGTCCACTGGAACCGTGTCCACGCTGGGACCGTCCAGGGCCACGTCTACGTGGCCTGCTGTGTCCTGGTGTGGTTGGTGTAGCACCAGCTGCACTGCTGCTGCTACCAGCACTGTGTGAGTGGGCATGAGAGGTGGCACGCACACGTCGACCTGCACTAGGTGGTGTTGCTGGCCTATGGCCACGTGTCCTACGCCTCACCCCTACCAGGTGTTCCAGCACAGACAGCTCACGCTCGCGGATTAACATGCCTCGGTCGAGGATTCCAACCATCTCACCTAATCTCCTATCCAGAACATCGGCAAGCTGCTGTTGAGCATTCACCAATGACTGGATGTTCTCATTCAAGGAACGGATTGTGGCCCTCTGCAGCCTCTGCCCTTCTTGGTTCTGCCGTTCGGCACGTGCCTGTGCCGCCATTACAGTCTGAAACATGCGTCTGGTGATACCAGCTGCTGCACCCTGTATGGCAGGTGCATGTCTACCAGTGCTCCTCCTATGAGCAGCACCAGCCACATGCCTGTGTGGCACATCACCAGTCATTACACTGGCAACATGGTGTGTACCCGCACCTTCTGTAGCCACCACACATTCCTGCTCGGTGCCAACAGACGCTGACTGTCCTTCCTCTATGGGCAGCGGTGATGTGGTATGTGTCGGCATCTGAACCGTGTGCGGAGATGAAGGGGACATAGGTGGGATGTTATCCAATGGCACAGCTTCTGCCCGTGATGACCCTGCCTGTGTCTCATGCACATGGTCATCACCGCTAGTATCTGTGGGGACACTAGCATCAGATGGACCGCAGGAGGGGAATGCACCTACAGCACCTGTGAATACAAAGACATACCGTAAGTTACATTACACACACACAGACACACACGCAGACACACACACACACGCAGACACACACACAGACACACACACACACACACACACACATGCGGACACACACACGCTGACATACACACACAGACACACACACATGCAGACACATCATGCATGTGTTATTGCAGGTGGCATGCAGCATTCCCACACCACAGCCCAGTGAATGCAGCCCAGGCATTAATAGTGGTAGTATGCATACTGCCCTGGGGTGCACACTACATCAAGCAGGTGCCTTTTAGTAGGCTTGCAGTTTACACATTCATGGTAGTTTGCTTGCATCACCGTGATACACCGTGTGGCCACAGGCAGGTTAACAGTACACATGGCTGGCGTCACTATGTCATGTACACCGCAGACATGTGCGGTAACATGTGGACATGTGACAATGGTGCCCCACCACATGCACCACATCAAAATGGATGTCACAGTGCAGTGTTATGTGTACAGGCTACAGATAGAATGCATGTGTAACAAGGATGTCTGTGCAGGTGTGGTTGGTGTGAGCTGTGTACATAGCTGTACAGTGGGGAGTACGGGCACTGTGCCACTGCATGGCAGCAAGACACAGGTATGTTTCTGTGCGATGAGTAACCTGGACACATTGCATTGCCATGTCTGCAACACAGTCATGCTGTTCCACAGCACGTATATGGTAGACATTGGTGGCACCTCTATTGGCTGCTGACAGGCATTTCATTTGTCTGGTGTACCACATCAGATATCCAGGGGGTCCACTACAGCTATGACCGCACTATGTGTGGACAGGGTGCAACGGTGACTACCCACTGCGGATGTACTGTGTGGCAACATGCCTGTAGGTATCACCCATGGCCATGTTTGACTGGTTCATGGACAATTGTGTGTGATGGGCATCGTGTACACATCCCTGTGGTGGCCCATGTGACATACACCCGTACTAGTCTGAGGTGTCACATTCCTGAAGGCTATGCAGACATTGTGGATGTCTGCTATGTCATGTGGTCATGTCATGGTGTGACAATGTTGCGGACAGACCACCACGTGCATGGGACATGTCATGTGCCATGTCACAATGTGTGCACCCAATGCAGGGGCATAGGTCACAGTGGTAACACCTGTGTGCTGGCCAGATCACAGCTCACTATGTGGTACTGTGTGCATACCGCAAAGGCATACCGATGCATACTACACATGCAGCCATTGTGGAACACCTCCACCATTGTATGCATAGCTGACTGCACATATCACACCGATGGGTTATGTGGTGTCATGCCGGTCTATACTAACGGTTGTATCTACTGTACATGGATGGCATGTTTGTCGGGTGGTGCAACCTGTATACCGTGACTGGGGCAGTCCCAGGTGTGCATGTCATACCTGGACACATGGGGAATACCTATACACTGTCTCATGCCTATTACTAGCAACAGTCTTACCTGTGACGGACCCATGTCTGTGTGACACGCCAGAGGTACCTGAATAGGGGCGACACAACAGTATACACATTATCCATTACTATCGCCACGGTAAGCACTGTGCATGTCACATCATGTACCTGTGTGTTAGCATGTGCTATGCACATGTCTGCAAACACAACGTAGCATACTGTAGTATGCAACTTGTGTGGCCATATACCTGGCATGTGTTGGTACATTATGTGGTGTACTATGACACCCACACCTACGTCAGTTATCATACAAACATGCAAGACTGACTTACCAGGCAGCTCCAGGCTAGTTAGTTGGGAGACACCCACCTCCACGATGGCAGCGAGTGTTTCTGCATGTTGTTCCCTGGGTGTCCCCAGACTGGCCAGGAGCTCCTCCGTGTGTGTCAGTGGAGGCTGGGTTGGTGGCCCACCACCTGTCCCACCTTGTTGTCTGGCGATTGCAGCGGCACGCTGTTTCGCGTGCCGAATTAGGTCTGTGCAGTGTCTGCGGATCTGCTGGTAGGTGCGGTTGTTGCCGCCCATGTTGTTCACCCTCCTGCGCAAATCCTGCCACAGGTCATCCCGCTGCTGTGCCTGTAGTGGCACATGGCTGAATAGTATATCGTAATTGTCGTGGAGCAACGGTATAATCACGTCATCCTCCTGTTGGCTGAAGGCAGGCAGCCGGGAACGTGGCATTATCTGTAAGACATAATGATGTTGACAGGTCACATTTACACTGCTGTACTGGCATACTGCTGGACATACGTTGCTATGACATGTACAACATCTGCACAGTAATCTCTGCGATGCATCATGGCAGTGACACAGCCGACGTGTTGCCGTCACACCATTAAGCAGTGGGTCTCATATCATATCTGTGTGTCACCTCATCACACTGTACACGCACCATGTTGCTGTTAGCCTGCTGTGGACATGTGTACCTGCCTGCACCTGTGTCCATATCAGTTGGCACATGTCCCCATGTGACAACAGTTCTACTGTTCACCTGGATGCTGTGTATATGTCACTAGGCATCCCGTACGTGGCCATTATGAACATCAGCGGTGGCACTGCACACATACACATGGACACCTGTACATGCATGTGTTGTGCCATGTACATCTACACAGCACTGTACGGGTGTTGGCCAACCTGCCACGGCTCACCTGTGTTGCACATGTGATACACATGGGACAATGTGTAACCATGTGACATTAGCAGGAAAGGTCATGCATAGCATGTGCGCACGTTGTCCACAGCAACACACAGCACCTGTAACACCACAGGGTGCATCACTGCCACATTACTGCTGTGGACGGTTGATAGTGAAAGTGCCTTTTGTCCATCGCACCATGTAGGACTGTGATAGCATGTGCAGCCTTGCTGGGCAGGGCTGCATGGTATGGCAGGGTATGTCACATACATGGCACTGGGATGTGACCCACCTGGGGGGTACTGATATTGGCAGGGTGGCAGTCCATTCCATATGTCATTGCTATGTGTATATGGACATTACACATGTCTATCATCATGGTGTGGACACTGGCCTTCTGCAAGGTAGGCTGCACGCTGCTTGGTAGGGGTGTGTCTGGTGCATGCAGGTATCGCACATCCATGCATACACATTAACCCTGACAGGTGCTATGTGCTGTGATATTGTTCAACACAGTGCTGTATGTGCCCACACACTGCTATCCCGTGCACATGGATGGCTGCCTGGCCTGACATGGGTGCCACATATGTCTACATCCAGTGCCTGCTGCCACCCCCATGTCAGCTGGTGCACCGCACAGCGCCATCCCTCCCACGGGGAACATGGTATTGGGCACAGCATAGGTATCCATGTATGGGGACAGGGATGTTCACATAGCAGGGGCACTGATGGTATCATCGATCTGACCATACACGTATGACACACCCCTCACACATACAGCCCATTCAGTATGTTGTTCGCAACACTGACACAGCTATACTGCTAGGCCGGGGACATTCCCAGATGTACATACACAGATGCATGCACGTCTGTCTGTGGCATGGGCTAAACTATTGGTGTGTTTCGGCACATAACGTGTTTGAATGTGGCTGGCGCAGACCTACTGTGCACATGTCTACACAGTAAGCCTGTTCTACAGTGGCCAGCAATGATGTGCTGTGCATATATCAAATCTGCACATTGTGTTGGTGTCTGTCTGTCCACGGGCCAGTGGTGGGACACACAGGGTATTGGTGAACATATATGCATGCCACCCGGTACTGCTGTACTGCTAGCTTCTCGGGTGCTAATGTGTCATAGACATGCACACCTTACCCGAACAGGTGGTAGTGGGTTGCCACCAGTACCCATCTCCTCTTGTGGGTTGCTATCATCCAACACCCTCTTTGTATTGTATGTTCAGGCTATGCACCTGTGTGGGGCATGTGGGCATGCAATGCAGTACTGCCTTTGCACCCATCGCAGAACATGTCACACAGGTACACTGGCAGCCATACACTTCACAGCTTGATGACAGCACAACACTTGTTGTACACACGTAACACATATCCTGTGGGACATGGTCAAATGTACAGGCATGTCCAACAGTCACGTACCACTGCTACCCCTACATGACGGCTATGCAGGACATGTGGCGGTACAGCAACTGTCACATGTACATGTGCAATTCCCCCCTACCTACATGGCGTGGTACTGCCTGTGGGGCATATGCGTCTGCATCCATGCTATGGCCATGGATGACAGTTGTACATCGATATGTGCAACATACCTCATTTGGTGTTCTCATGTGTGCATGTTCAACATGTCTACGCATTGTTTGTGTCTGTCACACAGTCATTGTTGTACATGGTTTACATGCCAGCCATGGCGTACTGTGTGTGATTCCAGGTACTTCATTGGCATACCAGCATTGTACATTATCACGGCGTATTCCAGCCATCACATAGCCGTCCTAGCTGACACTGTTATCCAACCAGTAGGAGGTGTTCCGCCATCTGCACATATGTCACACAGTATGAGGGCGGCTGACACCCATTCTGGGGACCGGGTTCTGACCGCTGTGGATGTGTGTGATGCTGTCGACGCCATGACTGCGCCTGATGGTCACATCTGGATGTGTAACATTCACAACACACACCTACCTTCATGTAGCAACACATCATCCACAACAATGGACATTCCTGCCAGAACACTGTGTGCAGTATGTCTGTATGACCACTGAAGGCACCACTGGTGGCCCCCAGCACGGCAGCCAACAGCACGAGTGTATATCCCATGTGACCATGGGTTACACCATTCACAACACACCTGTCTCAGATGACCCTGTTGTGGATCACAGTGCAGTTCCACACATCATGTTACACTATACATCATGCACTGATATGTTGCGGACGTGTGAACGGCTGTGCAACTCAGCATATGCACACATGACACATCACCTGGTACAACATGTCTGTCTTACCACACATTATTGTGACCACCCTGTGATGGCATTGTACAGGCTACGTGGACTGGGACATGTGATGGCTCAAAGGTATACTCACCCTCCGGGTGTGTGTCTAGCCAAGTGTACAGTAGGCAGTGGTACAAACACAGGGATACTGTACATTGGCCCACTCTGTCACTGCGACTGTTGACTATGCTCATACTGTACTTATACAGGCATGTGGTATCTGACCAGTATGACAGTCGTGGTCGACCACACTACTGTGGCACACATGACCTGCGGACATCTGCCTAGGGTGTGGAGCCCACATGTACATCTTCACATGCTATGCTGCCTCTGCGGCGGTGTCACATGTCTGTCTCCAGCAGGGCTGTAACAGGCAGGCACGGCATGCGGTAATGTGGGACAATGCTTGCACCTTCCACTGTGCTGCACACAAGCAAGGCACGCACACTAGTGCACGCCTCACATTTATCTGCGGTGCCTGGGACCTGCCTCCATGCTCTGCACAGCACACCTGCAAGTCCAGATTGTACACGGATCATACCTCCCAGGCACATACCTGGACTGCAACACACACAGGTGAGGGGATCCCACATCACACAATGTTTTGCACACATATTGTATATTTTCCAAACACAATGCATCGTAGGTGCTCCATGTTCGGATACCCATGTTTGTGACCGCTAGACACATTGTAACACGCAACAGAGATTACACTGTACACCACAGGTTACATGCTGGCTGTGTTGTCATACTGTACATTGGACCTCAGACAGCTGCTACTGCCATGTGCTGACAGCAACCCACACTTCCCTAGTATGGACTCCCATGTACCCACACATGCTTGGCCATTCACTCCACCTAGCTGGGTGACACATTACACAACACATACCATACCTACACTACCCTCAGCATGCACGATACCTCCATGTGTCTGCTGTGTTAAACCTGGGGATATCCCCCCTCTGGTAGATGAACATATATGCTTCACGGCCCTGCTAGCCACACCCTGGACACACACCCATCGCAGCATACATGGTACATGTGCTCTACAGCCGGTACTACTGACGTCTGCTGACGGGGGTTGTTAATGGCATGGCACCCCGGCAGATGGACAGTGTACGTGATTATGCTGACACATATCACAGTGCACTTCCGCAACATGTACACAATGGTAGGGACCATGCTATTCCACACAGAGACATGGCGGTACTGGCCTTTTCACAGACGCCACGGTGGTAGTCATGTTCCATGCACATCTGCTGTATGGGCACATGTGCAGGCTGTTGCACGGTGGGGATATTCACATGTGTGGGGTGCATCACTTGACAGCCATGGTGGGTCCTCGTGGCCCATCACATGCTCCAAGGCTAGCTACCTACACATGACTGCCGCACATTGCAGTGTGGGCCCTCAGGCAGTGTGGTGGTATGTCTGTGTTGTTTGGCTACATCCACATTCGATGTCACGTACAACAGTCACCCAGGCATTGCTGACTGGGATAATGTTGGCAACATGCCAGGCAATGGTGTACCTACCAACAATACACACTCTCACTCACTACAGGGTTGCAATCCATACATGGACATTGCAGTGTCCCTGTGGACACATACATGGTACTGCCATGCACACGTTATGTCCTAGGACACTGTCCCAATGTCACCTTCCGATCTCCCTAGCTGTTATGTCCCGCCAACCTGTTTGGTATGTGTCTCCACACCAGCCCACTGAATTAACTGCTAGCCTGTTGTTGGACATTGTGTACCTTGACTGCCACACTACCGCATCTATCGCACTAGACATGGGTGGTACTGCATTGCACGTGTGGGACTGCATTCATACACCCATGACTGGACCATTCAGTATGGCACTGGGGCACGTCCTCACATACGTGCTTCACACACTCATTGATGACCTCCATACCTTTACTGGCACCCTTGTTGGGCTTCTGTGTGCCACAGCATGCCACATACACATGCTGGCCACCTGTCATACCATTGCATGGGTGGTTGGTGTGGTACAGAGGGTAACAGATCAGACATTGTCCCCACATTGCCCTTCAGCACCATTCCACATTCTGGTATTGGCAATGTACACATCCACCGTCACATCATACCCTGTGTCTCAGGATGTTAGGCTATATGAATCCTGGACAGGACACACAGTGGTGAAAGCATATCATGCTACCTACTACATGTCAGGTGCATGTGGCATTACACAGTCCTCAGTCATGGGGCCCCTCATGTTCACTATTTGCTTACATACACAACATGCTGTCACAGAGTACTGTACATGCCTAGATATCCCACATCTACATACCTGGCACCATTGTAGCTCTACCAGCTCATACTGATAACAACCGTACAGGTGTCGGTGTGGCAGATACATCATGTGGGTGTCATTGCGTCAGGATGCATCACACATGGTGCATGCACATCACCTTTGCATAGCAACAGTCATCCACTGGGTATCACATGGATACTGTCCCCATACATGCATATCACATTGTACATGGTTGCTGTACACACACATGCCCCACATGGTGCTGTGGTTGCCGTATTCCACTGTGGCATGGGTACACATCTGCAGGGCCACACATATCTGTACTGTGTGTGTTGCTGGTACATAGGTAGCCATTGTACCTGTGCCATACACACATCTACACACAGGCAGGGTTACAATAACACATTTGTGGTGTACCTTCCACAACGGCTACGACCTTACATGGCACGGCATTATCATGCCATGATGTGTACCAGGCTCAGACAGTTTACATATGCGGATGACAGACGGGGAACACATCTGTACTCATCTGCGTACCACATACACAGGGGTGTCATCTACTCTGACATGGGCCATGTCCTCCGCATTACTGATGCATGTAGTACTCATACATGGCAATTGCAGTGGGCGGGGTGAATGGAGCACTCCTGCATATGTGCACACATGCCACATTGCATGGCCTGGGCTTCTGTGTTACTTCTGCAGACACAACACACACCATGCTGTGGAACATAGGTCCTGTGCACATCCCACAGGGACACACTGTGGCACTGTTCATGTGATAGCTCCCTTGCTGATAGGGTGACACATAGTCGTGGTACCACCACAGCAGCAGTACTGTGTAGACATGCAGTTGACATCCACCTCTGCTGTTCAGTGGACACTACCATGGGGAGGTGACACTACTGTGTACACTGCACATGTGTTTACACATGGACCTGCCGGACTTCATTGTTGCACACATTGCACCTGCTACATATCGTTTGGACATGATTACTTGGTGTTCCTTCCATTTCGGATGGCTATTCTGCTACTACTCTGTCCCATATGTACAGGCCATACGTATCCTGTTAGTGTACATACCAATAGGCCATAACTCCATTATGCATGATATGCCTGTGATACTGTGTATGATGTCTGTCATATCCACCATGACAGCTTTACATTACACATAGTTGACATAGTAACCCCTACTCCGAGGCATACGTGCACATCGTGCGCACATTACGTATGACATCGATGGTATATGCCCATACACATGTGTGCTGTGACAGTATACATACATGTCCTATCCCCTGCTGTGGCACTTCCTTGTTGGACATCCACTGCCAGCATCGGCGTGGGGGGGTGTCATTGTTCTGTGTTATGCCCCCCTGTGGCAGCCCTTGTGTTATCCCAGCTGTGTACATGATGTCCCACTGCTGTGCACACGGTGTCCACAGTCGTTGGTATGCTCAGCGGGATAGCACTACATAACCACCTTTCACCACTCTCTGCATTATGGACAAGTATCCTTACTTACAAACACCGTTCACATACAGTGCAGCTTCATCATACACATCATGCGTTACACACCAGTACATATCATGGGTTCTACATACCTTTACTGTGTTTCCTTCCGTTTTCCGTTGCATGTCTCGCTATTGCGTTGTCTCACTCTATACATTTTTGATTTGTAGTTCGGTATGAGCATACGGTTTGAATATCCTAGGAGTCATCCTTATATCCGTCGTCACCTGCGACATGTGGGTTCATCACACCAATAGCTGTTCCTCGGTGTGTACTTGTGCGCATATAACCTGTGCATCTACTCCATTCGTACAGTATGCGTCGTAACTAGGGCATGGTTGCATTCCTCGCCTGGGCGTTGGTTATTTGCACTACCTTCGTGGAGATGGTCTGTATTGTGTTATGTTATGTGTAACTGCAGCCGCTATGTGTGGCATCAGGTACTTTTCGCAGTGGTGTTAGCCATGGATTGTGTGTGTTGGGTATGGTATTATGTTCGACATGTGGGTGTGCCTGTCCTGGCGGCGTCTGTCGATGGCGTTTTGCATTCGGATGTGTAACATAGCTCTTGTATTCCTTTAAACAACGGATGCAGGTATGCATCCGCTGCTGATAGTGTTTCCCACGCAAGATGTTGCGGTTATGCCGCTGTCATTGACTGCCTGTATGTTTGTGCTGCTATTGCGGCTTGTATCCCTTTGATATGTGCGATGGGGAATATCGGTGGTTGTGGGTGACGGGTACGGGTTGTGGGCCTTGCATTTCTACATACACTGCATGCTTGTGTGTGTGCTCCATCCCTGCCTGGGAAGCTGGCAGTTACCTGTCTGTTGTTCTGGGAGTGTAGGTTGTGTTGATGTCGTCTGGTGTCGGTATCACCTGCATGTGTGCTTCCTGCATGTATTCCTCCGTCACATCGGTTGTATATCTGCGGTTGTTCGTACGTGCCGACTATCCCTTGGCATTTTGTACCGGATATTTACAGTCATTGTGGTCCTGTACTTGGGACGGCCTGTATGCTAGTGGTTGCCACCTATTCGGGTGGCGATTGCTTGTTTGACACTCATAGAACACACAGCGGTGTTTACGGGCCGATACGTAGCCACAATCAGTACCGGGGTAGCACATGCGTATTTCCGCGGTACATGACTATTGCTGTGTAACGTTGCCGACGTATCGTTTTGCAGTTAACATATCGGTGTCATACATACGGTCATGATTTGTACATACGTCCTTTGCATTTCATGTTGGCTATATTCCTGTGGTACATTCTGGGACATTTTCACTTTACATCATTTTACGTCGCCACATGCCTAGCCAGGGAGGGGCTCTCAGTACTACTTTGGGGGTACTGCTGTACATACGCCTGTGGTTCCTATACTGTATGCCTACACATGTTGTTCCACTCCGCCTGTCACATGGCACCAACATACACATTTTACAGTGGCACACACATTACACTCGCACAGCGGAACACACAACACCCTCACCGCACACATACACATACTGCGGCTGTCACAGGGACGGTTGCACACAGTACCTGCGTGGCCCGCATCACCGCCGGCGGTGTCTACCTCCACCCTCATATCCCCATAATATTACCCGCACATGTACTGTTACTGTACCGTGGCCTGGCGATCATCCCGACTCACGATTATGCATTTAGGTAGGTTGACCTTTCCATGGGTGGCGGTTTCCTGTTCTGTCCACCCTCCCGGATACTCAGGTTGTCGTTCACTATCTTTACTATGTACAGATATTGCGTCTTACTTCTCTGTCAACTTGCATCCCTCTGATTCCCTGTCTTACCTGTTGTACTTTATATATGTATGTGTACATATATTTCTATGTGTGTAATGATATCTATCTCCATATCTGTATATGCACATATGTACATGTCTATATGTATACACCTTGCGGCGAACGTGGCAGCATACAGCAACGCCGTCTGCTGTAGGACCTGCGTACGGTTAAGGTGTTGGCGTTCCATGCTCCACTGGCTGTTGGGTGTGCAGTGTTTGCTGCCTATGTTGGAGTCACACATGGGACCACCCTTACGGTACACATTACGGGTGGCCATGTTTGTTTGCCATCCATTTCACTGTGTGTGCAGGTAGGGAGGTGTCAGTCCATGGGGCCTACGCTGTCAGAGTATGTGCTATACGTTCCCTCTTTGCCAGGGTATAGGCATATTGGGTACGCCTCCGTCTGCCTACTGGGGCTGGCACAGTGTGTTCATGGCGCTGAACCCTCTGTGCCTGTGCTTGCCTTGGCAGTTGTGGTGGGCTTTGTGGCCCTTCACCATTATGTCCCTGCAGCAGCTGTTTCCGCAGGATCATATTATGTAGCATAGCACATACTATGAATATGTGGGCACATGTGCCTGGGGAGTACTGCAGGGCTCCACCGGATGTATCCAAGCACCGGAACCGTGATTTCAGCATCCCAAACACACGCTCTATGATTATTCTGGTTTGTGCGTGTGCCTCATTATGGCATTCTTGCATGTGTGTGTGTGCATTTCTGATGGGAGTTATCATCCACGGCTCCAGTGCATAGCCAGCATCCCCCACAAGGTGGCCTTGTGTGATGTCCCCCCTGGCAAATACCTGATACAGCTGTGAGGCATGCCAGATATGGGAGTCGTGGTAGCTTCCAGGGCTGCCAGCACACACATCCATGATAATGCCCTGCGCATTGCACACGACCTGGAAATTGATGGAGGGGAATCCCTTGCGGTTTATGTAGAGTCTACCCTGCTCCCCAGGTGGTGACTTGATTTGTATGTGCGTACAGTCTATCGCACCTAGTACCTCCGGGTATTGTGCCACACGGTGGAAGTGGCGCATATTGCTAGCCAACTCCTCCTGAGATCTGGGGAAGTATATATACTCATGGGCATGTCGTAACATGGCATCCGGAAACTGGTGTAGTACCCTGGATGCTGATGCCTGTGAGATGCCCATTATATCCCCGGTTGGCCTTTGAAAGGTACCTGTAGCCAGTATTCGCAAGCTTACACATACCTTTGTGTCCACTGGGATGGGCTCCCCTCTGTTGTTTCTTGTTCTCAGGCGTGGGCAGCACAGCTCCGCTATTTGCTGTAACGTGTCCCTGTCCACCCTGTAATGCTCTACTATCTCCAGGTCTTGTAGCCCCTGGTAGGCTACCCTTGGTCTGAACACTCTCCTTCTCCTCTGAGGCCTACGGTAGTTGTCGGCACCCTCCTCCGCAACTCCGTCTGTCTCTGACACATGCTGATGTATCACGGCCACGGCAGCACCCAACATATACATTTTAAAAGTTCCCCGTGTGTTTACACATAGAGTGCGGCGTTTGGGAATACACGGCTGTGTGTTGTGTGCATTCACACTTTATACTGTTGTGCTGTACACCCGGTGATGTCATAGGGTGTGTCTGTGCGGCCGTATCTGTGGATTATCTTCCGTGTTTTACCGTTGGCACTGCAACGCTGTTGCCTTTGGTGTTGCATTACACTTGCCTGCATTGGTTTAGCTTTAGACCTTACCTTACTAATTCTGCACGTTGCGCATACTATTTCCTGGATTGCATCCTGCAGAGCCCTGTCATGTGTCGTTTCTGGGACATGGCATATCATGCATTTTGTCTGCCGCCGCCGTTATGCTACCTCTCTACTTGGCTGTGCTGTATCGGTTCTTCACTCTTTGCATTCTGCTACCTCCCCTACTTTCTTTGCATTCATATGCCTCCCCTGTCCCGTTTTGCGGGTTTCTGCATGCAGAGTTGTCAGCTGCCGCCAATTGGCCTTCGTGGGTTGATTGGTGTTGATTGCTCGTTACGACTCCAATTACACTGCTTCCGCATTTCCTCATATTCTCCGCATCACCTTCCTGTATCCGTTGTTGTTGACGGGGCGGGTGTCACATGACTGGGTTAGGGGAACATAGTCATCCTCGTGCACATGCATCTCTGCGCGCATTGTGTGCTCTCAGCTCACCAATTTCCCCACACGCCGGTCCTGCTGCTGTGATGTGCATTGTACAGCCCGTGTTTGCTGAGCTCCAATGTGCTTCCTCCTACAGTGGCACACCCCTCTGCGGTTGACATGTATTCCCTCTAGGCCACTCCTCGGTGTATTACGGCTGCGCCGTTTGGTGCAGCCTTACGCCGGCGGGGGTTTTGCGATTCAGTATTATCTGCCTCATTTGCATGGCATTGACTACTAATTCATAGTTACGGCACCGAACACTGCTGCCACGCCTTGGCAACCCTTGCGCCGTGGTTGTGGCTTTCCATGCATACTATGGTGTATTGTGGCTGTGAAGCTGATGTGTATTATACTGCTCTTTTATGACATTGTCATATTATTTCATTGTTTAGCACCTTCCGCGGACATGTCCTGGGGTTCTGCTGTGGTTTCTGCGGACATACCATTTATGTCATTTTTTACATTTTGTGCATGTTTTCTTTTGACATTCTCGGTGTCTTTCGCCATTGGCATGTTGCAACAGTATGATACCTGACGTTGACAGCCTTCTGTTACTCCTATGTCATGTTTGGGTATATGTAAACCGTTCTTTTTGGTTTACATTGCCGTGCCCTTATGCTACGCCTGCGCCACTTCGTGGATCGCTATATGCCTTCATTTGCATGGTGCAACACCGCACATGGGGTATTTAACATACCTACGCCGGAGGCGGCGCAACTCCGGCGCACGCCGGTAGTGCACGTGGAATTGGATCGTACCTGAATCGCTCGGCGGCCATATCTGGCATTTGTAGCGCCTACGCTATGCGTGCGCCTGGTGCAAGGTTCATGAATCCCGGGGATCATCTTTGCATTGCATGCTCTGTGTGTTGCCTGCTTCATGTTGCATCCTGAGGGGAATTCAAAAGTTCTCACCTATGGAAAATGAGTATAACAAAAAATGTCATATTGTGAAAATGAAATACCTTTGAAATCCTGCCTTTAGCACATATGTATAAAGGGCCACCAATCTGCACTTTTAAGAGTCCTTATTAAATCATTCAGAAACTATCCTTGGAAAATCGTGTATCTGTCAACATTTGTAGAAATGCCCATCTTAATCCACTCCTACTACATAATTCAAAAATGCTCAAATCCACCAAAATGTCCTAATCCTAATACTAATACTACTCCACTCAACAACAACCTCTGGCCTGCTTTTAATAACTGTTAACTTAAGAAGTATTTGACACATGGTAGCTGATGTTCTCACAAGGATAGCTCAGCAACCGCCTTATGTCATCATAGTTACAGAACCATGCCTGAAGCAAGATACAAATGATGAGGGATTTCTCCCACTTGAATACAATGTTATCAGGTCAGGCAGAAAACAGGGTAGGACAGGGAGACTGGAAATATTTTACAAAAGCACTATCAATATTACTCTCCATCCCATATAATCAAAAATTATGAAATCCTTATATCTACCCTAAAAATCAATAAATGCAAAACAATAAACATAAAAAATTACATACCACAATTAATAATACAACTTATAGTTGAAGAATTATTTTTCAACTCTTTATGTAAACCTTAATACTAGGTGATCTTAACATTGATTGGCAAACCATAACAAACAAATATATCTACAATGTCATCGACCTCTCTTGCTTCTGTCAATTAAGCTCCACAAAAACTAGATACAACAAAACTACTAAGTGAGCATTTACTTTAGACTGGTTCCTAACACTCCAAACAGTTTTCCTTCCATATGCTTACTCACTGACTCCTTAAGTGACCATCGCCAGACTTTTGCTATCAGAGTGCATATAATTGCCCACAAGTTCTATTAATACAATTGTGTACATAATCTGTCTACCCCCCAAGTATATATGCTAATCTCCAGTCTTAAAGTTTTCAGCTGGATATATTTACATACTGCAATCAATCAATTTGATAGAGCAGTATCTCCATATAGCACATTTTTTTACATAACTGTATTTAGGAAAAAAATTGTTATATAGAGATTTGCATTAGCTTGCTAAAGTTAATAAAATGCTTAATAGACCTGACTCCTATCAGAAATAAAAAGGAAAAAAAAAAAAGAAATAATCCAGCCCATGAATATTAAGACATACTAAACAATTAATGAATCATAGGTACAGTACTTAGTATAACTGGAAACAGAACAAAACTGAAGCTAACCTACTGAAATATAAACAGATGAGAAACCCAGTTGTACAAACTTACAAACCTCTATTCATCTCAACCTTAAATTATTCTAATCCTCAGTCCATCAGTTCATCCACACCCTTTAAGTAGTCACTTTGAAAGCATTTATAGTCAATTTAGCTCATGCTTCATCAATATTATATCCTCTCTAGTAAAAAAACACCACCCCTAAGTCTCCCCATCCCCTGAATATATTGATCAAATCATGTTTCTAATCCATAACCACTCCACTATCAACATTTTCTCATCAAGACAAAGCCAACTTCTTTAGACCACATACACTGCCAGAAGATTGCATCAAATTTACAGTTGATACCATAATCTACCCTGTCTCTATACGAATTCAAGTGTCGAACCCATAAACACAATAGTCAGAGGAGTGTACCACTGCACCATCTGAGCTATGAAGGTCTTTGACAGATCCACTCAGTCAAGGAAAGCAAGAAAAGCTATGCCCCAGAGCTCTGAAAAAATGTTAAATATTACCTCTGCATAAAACTTTTGAGTTCTATAGATCTTACCAATTATCAATCATCATCATTCAGTTACTTCTTTCTAAACTACTTGGAAAATGTGTCCAAACTCAACTACATAAATTTCTCTCTGAAACTAATCTCCTCTCTCATGCAGCACTGATTTCATTCACATCATAGTAAGACGCTGTCAAGTTTGATTCTCAGTTAGAGTGTCTTCTGCGTGGCAACATGCACGGATGGGCGTACCTTCGTTGAAGGTTGTGTGTCAGAGCTGGCAACTCGGTACGTAAAAATCTACTGCCAATCATTAGCGGACCGGAGTTCTGCTGTGGCGATCCCTAACCGGGAAAAGCCGAAAGACACAACAACAACACTACTGGGGTTGCCTGTCTTAACACCTTGATCAACCAAAGCAGAAACAAAGGCCACCTCACATCAACAGTATTCTTAGATCTGTCAAAGACCTTCAATATTGTATCCCATTAATTTCTGCTAAATAGACTTTCTTCCTTAGGGCCACGGCCATCAGCTCTCTTCTTAACAGCTATTGCATTGGCAGACAGCAAACCATAAAAGATATTTTTCCCATTCTACTATAGTAGTTGGTGTCCCTCAAGAGTTTATTCTGGACCCAGTCCTATTCAACATATTTATAAACAGACTCCACACTGCAAGTAAGCATGCTACCATAACCCATTATGCAGATGGATCATCCCTAAGCCCCTCTGCCAGAAATCTCAAAACACTAAAATACATAATCCAAGAATCTATACTATCAAAATTGGGTCCATAACTAACAGCTGTTCCTAAGCCCATGCTCCAAAATTTAAATTAGTCTTATTCACCCCAAGCAATTCTCTCAGCAGAAGAATCTCTTCTACATAACTCCTGCCAACTGTACCAAAAGTGCACTAGTAATCAACACAAAACTTCTAGAGATCATTATTGATAGAGATATGAAATTTGATTTGCATCTAAAACAAGAAGTGCAAAAATCAAAAATGTGGTGCCTTCTGTAACATAAAGCTCTACCTTACAGATGATACTAGAAAAACATTGCTGCAACTAAACGTACACTCAACACTTCTATATGAGTTCCTACTTTTATAAATCCCCATGCCCTCCCAATCTTACCTACTCAAACAATACCACAATAAAGTAAGAACATTTGCTGCTAATACTCCATGCAGAACACACCACTGCTTAGTTGTAAAATAAATCCAGTGGACTGAACGAAAGAATACCCCAACTTTATCTTAATTAGTCACCCAACCCACTTCATCATACTCTTCTGTCTTTCAACTTGATACAAGGGTAAATTAGTAGAACATATAAAATATTGCATGATAACTATAAGAATTAATAAAAGTAGTTTAGAAAAGATTGTCAAGAGAGGATGGAAAAGCTCTATAATAAGGAATGAAGGGAGGACATCTGTATGGTTTTGAAGCATGCAATAAAGTCCAGAAGGTTTAGCATTCTTGCTTGGAAGTGCCCACATAAGTATCTGCATGCCCAGATCAGAATTCAGGGATTTTTTTCCACAGGTACACAAATGCTAGAAGTATGATAGGAAAGAGGGAGATAACGCTGAAGATGTTTTTTGAATGTAATGGGTTGATAGATTTTTACATTTCCCTTTGTCCTAACTGCTGAGTGTGCAAATGATTTTAAATAAAGAATTAACAAGACTTATGAAGGCCATACTGCTTAATGCTATTGTTTAGTAAACATAATTACTAGAAAATGGAAATCAAAAACTGTAAATAAAGTATTGACTATTGTAAAGGAGAGAGAAGAACTGGAGGTTGGATCTTTAGAAAAGGAAAGGAGCAAATTACATATAGAAATAAACAGAATTTGTCAGAGCAACATATGCAGAATATTATTCAGAAGGAGGAGTGGAATTTAAGGGAATGCAGGAAATGCAAAAGTTATGTAATGGAGTGAATGTAATATGTTAAAATATATATATATAAAATGCATAAAAATAGCAAAATAAATGCTATTATCATTTGTTTTTCCTTTCTGTTAATGTTTATACCTATGTCACTTTTTAAAAATGTCATGTTTAGTAAAGATGTTTAAAAATAGCCCTGTATCTACTTTACCAGCATTCTTCTTCTTTTCTTTTTTATCTTTTTGTTTACCGGGTTAGTTCTACTAAGCTAGCAGTCTCTTTTCAGAGGAGACCTGTGGTTGTGTTTTAGTACTAAGGAAACTGCTAGGGGAAATTTGGAGTGGGCATCAGGGAATGTCCTCTACTGTTTTTTTTTGTTTGGTGCCATGGGATCTTTTGCAACCAATTAAGCTAGCACCAACTCAAGCACTTGGAACCTCAGTTTAACATTTCATCTGAAGGACAACACAACACACTCATGACTGCAGCAACCTCTCCATCCTTAGGCTGCACTGCAGGGTCAGCTATCCATCTACCTGGTGTGTGAATACCTTCTGCATGAAAGGTAAGCATGCTACCTGTTGCATTACTGACACTACCTTACCTTAAAAACTACTTACAGCAACCAAGTCACTCATTTATGAATGCTGTATATAAGTTTAAATCTAGAAGCCAAAGTTAATATTGTGCTGTGTACTGTATGAGATTGACTAATTTGCAGTTTCTGCTCTTTCTTCCTGTTGAATATGGAACACAAGCAGGCACGATGTAGAAATACAGCACTTTAATAGTTCAAAAACCGCAGCTTAAACAATATTCCACAAGTTAAGCGCTTTCTTCCCCAACTGCAAGGGACTTCATCAAGCACTTAACTTGTGGAATATTGTTTAACCTGTGGTTTTTGAACTATTAAAGTGCTGTATTTCTACATTGTGCCTGCTTGTTCCATTTGCTGGTTTGGTTCTTCAGTTTGTTGTTGTTGCAAAGACGTACTTCCTGTATAGTATGTAAGCCCTTTAACCATGTCTGTAACATTTTCAAAGCAAATAAGTCATTTATTGTTCTGTAACAGCTCTACTTTGTTGTACTTAATGTTTAATATATTTTATTTTCTCTTTTGTTTAATATTAAAGACTATCTACTCACTTCCGCAACATTGTCTTCTAATTATTTTTCTTCTAATCATTAACTAATAATTGTAAATAATGTTTTTATTAGATTTGTACACATCTACTAACCTTTTGTAAGCTTAATGTATGTTTCATGTGTAGCTTATTTCCCTATATTTCTACTGAAAAAGTGTTTCATGCCCAGTCAGACTATCCCAGTAAACACATGCTAATAAATAAATAAAATAAACAAATAAATAAATAAACAAACAAACAAATGAACTACACTTAATACTGTAATTTTGCCCACACAGATTTAAATATAGCTAATTGCTGAATTTGGCTGCAGTACTTTGGCCACTTCAAACCATAGAGCTTGTGCCATAGCAAGTTGCAACTGAGAAATCCTTTTCTGCAGAAATGAATTTTTTAATTGTTTGAATAGCACAACATAATTAATTATGAAAATTCATTTTGTGTTTCTTATTTGAGGAAATTAATCACCTCACTATTTCCAAAAAAAAAAAAAAAAAAACAAGAGACTAGTTTGAGTCTAATATTTATAGGAAGTCAACATGCTCTAACTCTTTGTTACATTTTAGTGGTTGGCATCCAATACATCAGAAAAACAAAAACATTGGTGAAGGGTCACCTGGTTGGATTATCACATTCCACACAAGGATGTTTTCCTAAATGAGTGTTCTATACACAACAAGAAAATGTGATTTTTTTCACCCCCTGATCGGTAAGGACAATCATCATTTACCCAAAGATTTGTGAACAGACACATACAACAAGGCACTAATCCTTACCTATAATATTGATTTTTCTAGGATAAAAATCAGTGGTGAGTAGCAACTGGAGTATTTTAACAACTAGTAAAGAACAATTTCAAGTTTTAGATCCCTCACCTAACTTTGTATGTAGGAAAGATATCTGCTTCAAGAATATGATAGAAAAGGTGAGAGCCCCCAATGGTAGTTTTAATGTGAAAAAAAAATGCAGGCATGTAGATATTGTTGTTATATTTTAGAATGTTCCTTTTTTATTCAAGGATATGGTGTGGTAAAACTGAGCCAAAATACCAATGCTCAAGTACTGGTGTGATTTACATGTCACAATGCCAAGACTGCCCCAGTTTTTACATTGGAGACACTTAAAAATCCTTAAGGAAGAGGATATGCCAACATGTTTATGCTACTAAAAGGAAGGATGAGAGGAATGCATTATACAAACACATTAAAACTATGAGTTCCCACAGCTTCAAATTTTATGCTATAGACAATATAACACTGGACATGAGGGGTGGTACCTTTAGTGATTTGTTAGAGCAAAAGGAAATTGAGAAACAGCTTAAAATTAATGTTACCAATGACTGAGGTTTAAACAACATGGTGTCTGTCAGCAATATTCTTCGTTTAAAAGCAATTTTTTTCTGTACCATTTAAAGTTGCTATTTGGGTCATTTCATATTGTAAAAAGCAACTGGGTCATTTTAAGGACTTTTTGTCAACTTTTTAGGTACAATGCAGCCTTTGAAGCTTTATTTATGAATGTAATTATGTATCTTTAGAGAAACAGTCATTTTTTAAAGCATTTCTATATATTTTATATATTACACCAAATATAGCTTTATTGATAGCTTTTATTAATCTATTAATAATTAGATGTAAACCTTTTGGCATTTAGGTAGTTTTTATATATGTAACTTTTCTAAGATGTTTTAAATTCTTATTTTTAGGTTAATTATGGTTGAGTTAATTATGGTAGTACTTTTTCAACCAATAACAATAGGTTCATAGGTTCATAGGTAGGTACTAGGCTATCGTCCCAAGGGCCTATGTAAGCCTAGCCAACAAGGTTCCCTGGCTTATGCCACCCAAGAAAGTTATTTTCCTGTGCCACTGTCGAGCAGAGACACAGAAGTGATCCCCGAGGTGTATTTCCTATTTCCCATCTACTCATCAAGATTTTTCATGAAGATTGCTAATGAAGAACTTTGCTTGACATAGATGGGTAGCCTGTTCCAAAGTATGGGAAGTCTCTGAGACAGGAATCTATCCCTCCAGCATGTCCTGCTTATTGTGGTGACAAGGTTTAGGTCCTTAGTGCATGTAGCTTGGAGGGATTGGGATTTCTTTAGGTGTAGCATGTTCAACAGCTCTGGGTTTGACATAGCTTTATATGTTAGGCAGAGATCACCTCAGAGTAGGTGATATGCTATGGAGTAAAGCTGGAGTTTTTTGAGATGGTCAGTGTGGGGCATTTGTTTGAGGCCAGTAATCCTCTTTGTGAGGTACTTCTGTGGCCTTTCCAGCTGCTGCAGATGTCTTGTGAGGTACATTCCAAAAGGGGCATTGTACTCTATAACAGGTCTAATGAGTGGCGAGTAGAGGGGAGCAATTACCTCTTTTTTCCTGGATGAGAACCCTTTTATGATGAGGTGTGCCACATACAAGGACGTCCTGACTACTGTGGCGATGTGACTATGAAAGGTGAGACTACTGTCCACCTGGGTCCCAAGGTCTCTTACCACACATTCAGTGTTAAGTAGATTGCTGCCTATGTGGTAGTTCATGGGTGCAGAGTTTTTACCAAAGGGGATGACACTGCACTTTTTGGCTTTGAGCTTGAGGCCATGGCTCTGACACCAGGCATCTGTCTCAGCGAGACCCTTCTGTAGGATGTCCACATCATTCGGGGACTTGACTATGGCTCCTAGTTTGCAGTCATCTGCGAACTTCATTAGCCAGAGGCCTTCTGTGTTAGCCTGTGCTTCAGAGAAGTAGATACCAAATAGGAGAGGTCCCAGTACTGAACCCTGTGGTACTCCACTTGTCACTGGTTTGAGGTCAGATTTGGAGTTTGCAACTTTTACAGTGTGGGTTCTGTCATTGAGTCAGTTGGCAACCCATCTTATGACATAGGGATTTATACCTAGTTTAGTGAGTTTAACTATAATTCCAGAATGGGGGATGGTGTCGAAAGCCAAAGTGAGGTTAAGATAGGCTGTGTGAACCACCTTACCCTCATCTATGGCTTTGGTGACTGCCTCAAAGAAGTCGATCAGTTTCAAGAGGCATGATCTTTCTTTCACAAACCCAAACTGGGTGGGATCCAGAGTTTGGAGGTTACCAATGTCTTTGTTTATGAGTTCCATGATGATACGTTCCAAGGCCTTGCAGACCAGACTCGTCAGGCTAATAGGGCGATAGTTCCCGGGATCAGTGGTGGCCCCCCTTTGTGGAGTGGGATAACTGTTGCTGTGTGCCATTCAGTGAGCACAAAGCCTGATGTGAGGCTATTATTGAACATGGTGCTTAGGTGGGGAGCCAGTTCATTCTGAAGTTTGTGTAAAACGCAGCCTGGGATGTTGTCCGGTCCCATGGATGCTGTGTTTTTAGCTTTAGAGAGTGCAGCTTTTACCTGCATAGTTGTGATTACAGGGACTCTGCATTCTTCCTGTATAGATATGGGCCTTTTAGGGCGTGGGGGGTAAAGTTAGCACTGAACCTATCTG